>NC_133655.1:140470045-140770045 GCF_009905375.1 Apium graveolens | reverse complement strand
AGAGAAGCAAGAGATCTGAGTGAGATTTCTTTGGAAAGGCTCTATGGTGTGTTAAAGACTTACGAGTTGGAGCAGATTCAGCAGAAGGAAGTTTACAGGAAAGGAAGAGTGGTCAGCACGTCTACTGCTCTAGTAGCTGATGAACAACAACAACAACCACAATATCAACAACAATCTCAACAGTCAGAAAGAATGGTACAGTCTTCCAAGGTTGAAGATAATGTGATAGTAGCAGAATTTGATTCTCCTACTACAAATCAATCAGGAGATGATTATTATTCCTTGGAAGAACTGGAGCAATTGGAGGATGAGTCAATGGCCCTGATTGTCAAGAGATTCTCAAATGTCAGATTCAAAAGGAATCCCAAGTTCAAGTACAAGTCCAACTACAACAGATTCCAGAAAGGTGGATCTTCATCCTCTAACACCAGCAGTGGTGGGTATAAAACAGGGATGGTTGATCGAAGCACCATTCAATGCTTCAATTGTAATGAGTTGGGACACTTTGCCACAGAATGCAGGAAGCCAAAACAAGCTAGGAAGAACTCTTACGATTCTAATCAGAAGAGTAAATCTGAAAAGGCGTACCTGGCAAAGGGAAGAAGCTGGGATGATACTGACAGTGAAGATGAAGAAGTTGGGAATCTTGCTCTCATGGCTAGTAATGCAAGCACCTCATCGTCAAGAAAAGAGGTAAAATTTACCGATGCTGAATTAGTTTATCATCTAGGAGGTTCCTTAGATTGTGCTCATCGTGATAATGAATTGTTAAATCAACAAATCAAAGACCTTGAGAAAGAGGTCAATGAATTAAGACTTGTACACATTAATCAAGATAAATTAAAAGATCAAGTGTCTTTTCTAGAGAATAGAGTTGACTGTTATAGAAAACTTGAAACTATTCTTAAAGACAAGATCACTGGTCTTGAGGCTAAGGTTAAAGCTTACTTTAATTCTTGTTCGAAGTCCAAAGAGTTTTACAATAAGCAAGCTGTTAATCAAACATCTGGTATAGGTTATGATTACAATGCTGCTATTGGAAAATTAGGCATAAACTCCCCTCCTCATGTCTGTGCTAAAGGCAGGGAAGTACCACATGTGCTTAAGGGTGTTGATGAACCCCTCTATAAAGAATCAATTGCTGAACCATTTGATGAGACCTCTTTTATTATTCAAGAAGAAATCCGTGCTGAAGATAATGCTAATGGGAAAGCTGTCTCCAAGTCAAGTGTGTCAAAAGTTCCAGTCAAGGTTGTGAAAGCAACTGAGACTAACTCAGACACACATGAGTTGGATAACACAAATGCCATGTCTACCATGCATAAGTTGCCTATTGTTAATCCTTCTCATAAAGCATGTGGTGTTCCTGATTGTATGTCTTGTGCTTTTAATCTGATGTTTGCTTATTTTAATGGTAAGCATGTTTCTAATGATAAGACTACTCCTCGTCAGCATGTGAATAATAGAAAGCATGATAGGTCTAAGACTGCTAGTCCTCCTAAAGCTAGAAAGGAGACATTTGTGCCTAAGCCTAAACGGAAATTTGTCAAGGCTGTTCACAAGGTCAAATGTTCAGTCATTGAGAACGTTGAGAATATTAAAATTAAGAATGTTGTTTTGCCTGATAAAGGCCAATTTTACAAGTATGCCGGACCCAGCCAAGCTTGGGTTCCGAAGAAGGTCTAATCCATTTGTATTGCAGGGCATTAAACAGGTACAACCGGTAGTGTGGATTTTTGACAGCGGATCGTCAAGACATATGACCGGAGATAGAGCCCTGCTATCAAATGTGGTTGAGAAAGCTGGCCCAGTGGTTACCTTTGGAGATAACAGCAAAGGTTTAACGGAGGGATATGGCTGTTTGCTAGCTGGAAATGTTATCATTGAAAATGTATATGTTGTGCAAGGACTTGAACACAATCTGCTTAGCATTAGTCAGTTCTGTGACAACGGCTACAATGTTTTATTCGACAAGCTGAAGTGTCAGATTCTGCATAAGAAAAGTGAAAAACCCTCCTTAATGGGAATCCGGAAAGGAAATCTGTTCGTAGCTGACATGAACTCTGGAAGCAATCTTGAAGTCAATTGTTTCTATGCAAAGGCATCGTCAGATGAGAGTTGGCTATGGCACAAGAGACTTTCTCATCTCAATTTCAAAACAATGAATTCTCTTGTCAAAAGAGAATTGGTAAGAGGTTTGCCTCAGCTGGAATTCTCTACAGAAGGACTATGTGAGGCTTGCCAGAAAGGAAAGTCAAAGAAAGCAAGTCACAAAGGCACTGACACATCTTCCATAACTGGTGTTCTGCAATTATTGCACATGGATTTATTTGGTCCAGTTAATATCCTTTCTATGTCAAAGAAGTGTTACTGTCTTGTGATAGTTGATGACTATTCCAAGTATACGTGGGTTTTATTTCTTCACTCTAAGGATGAAACACCACAAGTTGTGATTGATCATATCAAGATGATTGAGTTAGATTCTAACGTCCCTGTTAGAGCAATAAGGTCAGATAATGGGACAGAATTCAAGAATGCACTTCTCAATGGATTCTGTACAGACAAAGGGATTACCAGACAATTTTCAGCTCCTAGAACCCCTCAGCAAAATGGAGTGGTAGAAAGGAAGAATCGTACATTGATTGAAGCTGCAAGAACGATGTTAAGTGAATCAGGTCTTCCAATGTACCTTTGGGCTGAAGCTGTCAATACTGCATGTTATACTCAGAATCGAACTCTAATCAACAAAGACTTCATGAAAACTCCTTATGAGATTTTGAATGAACAGAAACCTTCTATCAAATACTTTCATATATTTGGTGCCAGATGCTTCGTGCTCAAGGATGGAGATGATCGTCGTGGTAAGTTCGAGGCAAAGGTATATGAGGGTATTTTTGTTGGATATGGAAGAAGATCATATAGAGTGTATATCATTGATCAACACAAAGTAACTGAAAGTGTCAATGTTACATTTGATGACACTAAACTCCCTAGTATCCAAACTGAAGATCCTTCTGAGAAACTGAAGTTTGATGATACGTCAGATTCAGAATCAGAACATGGTCAAGAACCTGAGGTTGTTGCTGGTGAAGAACCTGTTAATCATGATGATACTCAAGGTAATAGTGATGGAAACTTTGGCAACAATGAAGATACCACTGCTACTGACGGAGAATCTTCAAGTCAACATGGCAACAACTCAGGGGGAGATACTGAAGGATCATCTAGTAGGACACAACATCACAATGAATTTCAAGGTGAATCATCAAGATCAAATCTTCCAAGATAGACTGTCTGGAATAAAGCTCACCCTTTTGAGTTGATTATTGGTGATCCAGATGTTGGAGTCAGAACTAGACGTGCTACTCAAAATGAGTGTCTGTTCTCAGGATTTCTTTCTGAGATGGAACCTAAGAAGATTGAAGAAGCACTAACTGATCCAGATTGGGTGATTGCTATGCAAGATGAGCTCAATCAGTTTGAAAGTCAACAAGTCTAGAAACTAGTACCTAGACCTACACACAAGAAAGCTGTTGGTACTAGGTGGGTATTCAGGAATAAACTAGATGAAGATGGTGTGGTTACAAGAAACAAGGCAAGACTGGTAGCAAAAGGGTATTCTCAAGCTGAAGGCATTGATTATGATGAAACCTATGCTCCAGTGGCTAGACTTGAGGCCATCAGGATATTTCTGGCATTCGCAGCATTCTCAAACTTTAAAGTTTATCAAATGGATGTCAAGAGCGCCTTTCTGAATGGAAAGCTGGATGAAGAGGTATATGTAGAGCAACCTCCTGGTTTTGAAGATCCAGATCATTTGCATTTTTTCTACTTTCTTTTCAAGGCAATCTATGGTCTCAAACAGTCTCCAAGAAAATGGTATGACACTCTCTCTGAATTTCTTATTGAAAATAGCTTTGTTAGAGGTGTCATAGACAAAACTCTCTTTTCTAAAAAACATAAGAATGATACTATATTAGTCCAAGTCTATGTGGATGATATAATATTTGGGTCTACTAATGATAATCTCTGTAAGAGATTTGCTAAGTTAATGCACAACAAGTTTGAAATGAGCATGATGGGAGAGCTGTAGTTCTTCCTTGGATTACAAGTAAATCAAAGGTTAGATGGAACATTTATTTGTCAATCCAAGTATCTCAAGGAACTCCTCAAAAAGTACAATCTAGAGGACTCTGCATCAGCAAGGACTCCATCAACTACAGCTGTCAAGCTTGGACCATGTGAAAACTCCATTAAGGTAGATGTCACAAGCTACAGAGGTATGATTGGCTCGTTACTCTATCTTACTGCAAGTAGACCAGATATTATGTATGCTACATGCTTATGTGCAAGGTTCCAAGCGGATCCTAGAGATATTCATCTCATTGCTGTTAAACGAATCTTAAGATATCTTAAGGGAACACCAAATCTAGGTATTTGGTACCCTAAAGAATCTGGTTTTAACCTTGTCGGATATACAGATTCAGATTATGCAGGAAGTGTTGTTGATAGGAAAAGCACCTCAGGGAGTTGTCAATTCCTAGGTAGCAGACTAGTCTCATGGTACAGCAAGAAACAACAAACAGTTTCCAACTCAACGGCCGAGGCTGAATATATTGCTGCTAGAAGCTGCTGTGCTCAGATCTTGTGGATTAGGAACCAACTACGAGACTATGGCTCTGTATTGAACAAAATTCCTATTTTATGTGACAATACAAGTGCAATAGCCATCACCAACAACCCTGTGCAGCACTCGAGGACAAAGCACATTGACATCAGGTATCATTTTATTAGAGAGCACGTCATGAATGGTACTGTTGAACTATTTTTTGTTCCAACAGAAGAACAAATAGCAGATATTTTCACTAAACCACTTGACAAATCCACATTTACCAGATTAGTTGGTAAATTGGGCATGTTGAATAGTTTTAGTGATTAATTTAGTTAATATCTGGGATCTGTTCTTGAATGAATTTACAAATTTATTTTATCATTTTATCATATTTCTTGCTTATTTCTATGTAATTTATATTATCTTATCTGTTTTTATTTTCCCTACTTATTAATTTAAAATATCTCAGAATATTTTATTTTCTCTAAAAATATTTTTCTATGAATTTTATTTGCTAAAATTCAATAATAAAAATAATAAATTCTGATATATTGTCTTTGTTTCTGTAAATATTATAAGTCTGAATTTCAGTTTTACTAATTTGTTATATAATTTCAGTACATAGATATATATATTTATATAAGTCTGTACATATTTGATGGTATTTCTACTAAAATGACAATCGGCAAGACAATTGAAATTGTCTTGCTGAAAGTCATTTCAGTACTTATATATATATATACTTATTTTCATGAAATCGGTTTATTTCCAGAATGACAATCGGCAAGACAATTGAAATTGTCTTGCTGAAAGTCATTTCGATATATAATTGTCATATTAGTGTTTTTCAGTATAGTTTATACTGGCAAGACAATCGGTATGACTATCAATTGTCTTGCCAGTTATAAACAATATATATATATATATTTTCTTTTATTTTATACTGGTATGACAATCGGTATGACTATCAGATTGTCATACCAGTTATACATACTCAGTGTTTATTTTGTTATTTCTTTTATTTCTGTTTTTTTTTCTTTCCTTTCTTTTGCCTGGTATGACAATCGGTATGACAATCCAGGATTGTCTTACCAGCTGTAATATAAAGGCGTACAGTTCAGTTTTCCTTCAAATCACAACAGTTTTCTTTTCTTTCAAAAATTCGAACAGTTTTCTCTCCTCTCTCTCTCTACTCGATCTAAATCAAACCCCAACTGCCATTGTTGATCTTAATTGCTCGAGTTTTTACTCAGCATACAAATTCATCACTTTGTGATATATACATACAAGTATATATATACAGAGGTGCTGTTGGATTTTTGTTTTTTTTTATTATACAAATCAAAATCAGTTTCTATTTTTTTATATTTTATTTATTTATTTTGGTTATTTTTAATTTTAATTTTAATTTCAATTTTTGTTTTGTGTCTTTTGGCTTTTCAAAACTGCGTTTGTGAGTTAAGAATTTTAACGAGATACATTTCTGTCTAAATTTTTCGATTATAATTAATTTAATTCGAATTATTAAATTAATTTAATTAATTCAAATTTTCTTAATATTATTCTTAAAATTCTGAAAGTGTGTGTCTTATTATTATTTTAAATGGCTCTCAATTTCCAAATTGTCGCGCATAATCAGGTTGGTTATTTTAATCCAGAAAAATGTGATGTGGAAAAATTTAAGCCATGGATTAGATTTTTAAATGACCATTCGATTGTTAGCTCTGCTATTAAATCAAATGTGATTTTAAACGTCGATCTACTTAGACTGATTTGCACAACCTCTACTGTGGCCGATGATTCAAAATCTTTTTCATTCACCGTCGCAAACACACAGTATGTAGTTGATGAAACAGTCGTCAATCGTGCGTTAAATTTTCCACTAGACAATTTCTGTAATTTACCCTCGGAAAATGATAGCACAAATTTTTTCCATGCTATTCACTATCAGGGGGTGATCAATTTAACCAAACTTTCTAAATCCAATTTGGTGTCTGAATGGGATATTTTCTTCGATACACTTTCCAAAGTGTTCGCCAACTGCACAAAATCCAATTTTCATAACATCACTTCCACTCTGCAGTATATTGGTCTTGCGGTTGTTTTCAATCAAAGGATCAATTTTGGCAAACTACTTTTTCCCATTCTCTTGAGACGTCTAACTTCTTCTTTACGTGATCATTCTACAAATCGTAGGGTATTATGTTACTATGCTCGTTTTCTCATGCTTATAGCAGATCATCTTCTCACACCTGAACACAAAGCCCTTTTTGCTAACTCTGCAGTAACCGAACCCCCTCCAGTTAGCAAAAAGATTTACACTCGCCAAGACACAACCTTCAAATTCATGCAAGTTCCAGTACTTGTATCTGCTTTCATGGCCACTTATATTCCTTTACCTATTTTCAATCTTCCCGGTCATGAACAGCAACCTCAACCTCCAGTGGTTCAAGCCACACAGGCTCCTCCAACATCAGATGCTCTTCCATTACAGGTAGTAATTCCTCACTCTCACTCCCTTCCTACTTCTGTTGAAAGACCCCCGGTGGTTGATAGGGCTGACCATGAAGTTGTAGAACCACAGCTTCAATCCCAGGTCATAGAGCCAAACACAGAGTCACATTCTATCTCAACCTCTCCCCCACTGTCTAAAATGTTACCCAGAAGATTACTAGGAAGTAGTACATTATTAAATATGAGTGAACCCTCAGCTCTGCCTCCTCCTAAGAAAAGAAGAACATATTCTGAGGCATCTGAAAGCCCATCCTTGTCCTCCCAACAGGACATGGACTTTGAAATGGCCAATGAACAGTTACTAGAGGCATTCTCTCAACAGGATGCATCTATTGAAATTCGCCATAGGGCCATGGCATCTTGTACTGAGTCAAGCACAATTCCATTACTCACAATGGAACCATATACTTCCCCAGATCATACTCAGGACACAGAGCGAGGAGTGCACGTAGAGTCGGTTACAGTGCCTGCCATAGTTACGGCAGAAGAGCAGTCACATGCTTCAGAGGGAAAATCTGACTCTCCGCCATCCTTAATAGAGTCATTTTCTCCCCTCCCAGATCAAACACCTCTGGCTCCCTCACGGGATTCTCCACTCGCAGATTTATCTGGAGAAAGTGGAGGGCAACTCGGTCAATCTATCCCTGAAGCAATTCAGACATCTATTTCACATGAAATGATAGGTTTGACTGAGGATCGGGACTCGCGAATTCCCATTGCACCACCACTGACCTCTCTTGAAGAGGCTAGGGTGATTTTTACTGCAGGTACAGAAGAACAGCAACAGGAAGACTCCTCACGAGCAATTATATTGAGAGAAACACAAGCACGTGAGGTGAGTGAACCAAACACGAGTGAAATTCAGGTGAGAGCACACACAGACACAGATACTCAAAACCTATTAGCTCAAATTGCTGCTCTAAAAGAAGAACTTGCTAAAAGTCAAGATGAAGCTCAAGCATTCAAAGCACAAGTGGTTGAACGGTCTTCTTCTTCCACCTCTGTCAACAATCAGCTGGCAATCATAAGGAATGACATCTCAGATCTCAAGACCACTGTAATACCAAAGCTCAATTCCATTCAGGACACTCCAACTTTATCAGCTGATGACATATCCAACTTCTGCTCTCTACATACAAGAATGACTTCTCTTGAAGACCTCGTTGAGATGAATCATTCACTGGACTCCTCAAGATTTCTAAAGATACAGACGGGCATGGAACATCTCAATGAAGGGATGAAGCACCTATATTTCATGATCAAGAATTCTCATTGCCCTAATGAAGAACAAAGAACTTATTTTGAAGGACCGTCTGGTGGAGGATCAGGCTCTGGAGGTAATGGAGGTTCCAAAGGAAGGTCAGAAGAGGATCCCTCAACTAAGGGGGAGAAGAAAGGGAGTAGTGCCAAAGGGAAGGAAAAAGATACCTCTGCTGGAGACAAAGGAAAGGCTGATGATGTCTACTACAGTGGAGAACATGATGACTTTGATATTTTTGACATTCCCACTGAACCAGTTCAGGAAGATAAAGATGGTTTATTTGAAGCTGAAGAGGAAAGTGATTTTGGAGAATGGGAAGAAGAAGCTCAAGTGGATCCTCTGTTTGAGAAAGAATTTCAGAAGGAGCAGTCAGAAATGAAAAGAAAAGAAGCTGAACTCAAGAAGGTCTCTCAGATCATTGACATGAGGAAAGACATTCAAAGAACAGAAACTCTACAAAAGCAACATCTTCATGACATTAAGGCTCAAGAAAGGAGAAGAGATGTCAGACTGAAGATTGGTGAGAAATGGGATGAAGCTAGGAGAGTACTTGATATGCCTCAGCTGAGCACTAACAATGATAGACAGTTCCTACATCTTCTTGACAAGCTGGAAATCTCAAATCCTAACAATGATATGTACATGAATGCTATCAAGACTGAAGTCTCAAGGATCACAGCTGCTTTTGATAGATCCCTATATGAGATGAGCATTTTTGTATATTGTCAGAGTGAAGGATCTTTCAAGGTGTCACTTCATCTGTTTGAGAATCGTTCTTTGTCAGAGATTTGGGTTCTTCTCAACAAGATTAAAAGAAGCTCAGAATTGAATGAAGTTCTTCGAGAAAGGCTTAAAGAGTTTGCCAGCAGGGCTAGTCCTCAAGTGGTCAACAATCCTCATCAGGTGAGATTCTTTAAGTCTGATTGTCTTCAAATCTGTCAGCTAGATGTACAATCTCTTAAAGACTACTCAGCTAAGCATCTGGTCTGGATGGAACATCATTTAAGAACTGCTGGATATTCATCCATGTTGAAGACTCAAGCTGCTGATTTGATTCAAGCTTATTGTGAAAAGAATATTAAAAGGTACAATCAGATCAAGAATAAGCTGAAGTCAATTGGAGTTCAACCAGTCAGACCAGCAAGCTTCACTTCAGAAAAGGATCGTGTCTTTGACAAAGAATTGCTTCAAGATTTAGAAGAAGGTGAAGTCAGAAGAGAAGACAACTGAAGTCAATTAGCTCAAAACTCAATGTAATATGATTAGAGCTTTATGAATCAAGATAGTCTAATGTAGTTATATGTTCAGGCTAGAGGAACATCTATCTTGTATTCACTTGTAAATTTCATTTGGAATCTGGAAAATGTTAAATATAATCCAGAACTTTTCTGCTATTTACTTTGTATTACTGTTTATATCTTTTTCTTATTTGTTAGTTGAGTTATCCTCTAGGTATTTGTTGTTATTGTCTAACAAGCAAATAGGGGGAGATTGAAAGGCATATGTCATAGCCTATTCGTTTATTCGAGGATTTAACTCAACTCAAATAAGAATGTAATAAGTAAATAGTGGATCTATCATCAGAGAGATCTCACAAAGTAACATCTGTCAAAGGATAAAGAAACATTGTTCATCTGCAGACTTGAAGATTCACTGGAAGAAGTTCAAGAATTTGATCATGCCTCAGTGATATAAATCAAGATCGTGGATTTAATCAAGTGACAGAGATCTCGTCAGGGTATCATTTATTACAAGGATTTAATCAGAGTATCAAAGTCAAGACATGAAGAAACGTCACGGAAGTTAGTCACTCATGAACCAGACAGTACATCGAGTGTCAGCATTGAAGTGGCGGAATTGATTCATAAGTCTCGGTGATTTTCAGAAGATTGTCAGAAGAATGGATGCTGCTCAGGGTTAGTATTAATTCTCTATTAATTAATTAAGTCATATAATTTAATTAAGAAAATAAATTATATCTGCAAAGATTAATTTATTGATTAATTAAATTAAATTGATTAATTAATTTAGAATTAATATTGAGGATTTACAAGATTTTAATTGGTTTAAAATCTGCTTAAATTCAAAACAAGACAATTCATTTGAACTAGTATGACAATCGGTATGACAATTGATAGTCATACCGAAAGTCATGCCAATACATTTAATTGTCTTATTAGAATTTCTTTTTGGATTAAAATCTGTTATTAATTCAGCAAGACAATTTATTTGAACTAATATGACAATCGGTATGACAATCAATAGTCATACCGAAAGTCTTGCTAGTTCATTTTGATTGTCTTGCTAGTTGTAAATATTGTCATACCGAAAGTCTTGCTGGCCAAAGAGATTGTCATGCCAGTACATTTTTCAGTTCGGTGTTTGATAAAAGCAGCAGAAGACCTTTATTGATCAACACTTACAGAATCCAATCAAACAGAACACACAAGAGAAAAAGGAGCAGAAAACAAAAGCATAACATTTTATTTTTCATCTGCTTTTCTTCAAGATTAAATTTCTAGATTGTAAAGTTAAATCCAATCAACTAGAAATATTTATCTTGTTCTTGTGTATCAATCTAGCGGATTAAAATCCCTAGAACTTAATCTCAAATCGCATTTAGCATTTGATCTTTTAATTACAAAAATAGAAAAAGTTCATGTCGAATTTATTCTAGATTTGTAATAATTGATTTGAGATTAATCCCTTGTAACCGATACCGTAGTTGTAACACCTTTCAAGTTTAATAAAAGTTTTATTTAACTTGAATTTTGTTTCACAATTTTATTCCGCATTTTATTCGATTAAACGGTATTGTTTGCATTCAACCCCCCTTCTACAAATAAATTGGGACCTAACAAAGTATAAGTGGAAGGGTAGTCATGTCAATTCCTATTCCCACTCACATTTGTCAAAACAAAAACCATAAAACAAGTAAAATACATGATCATTTCACACATCACCCACACCACACTCTTTCTTCTCTCCCTCCTCTCTCTCACTCTCGGCTCCTACCCCCTCACTCTCGGCTTTTCAGCCGAAACCACCCCCTCCCCATTTTCTTTCTTTCTCAATCAAGTTCCCACCTCCTACACAAGTAAATGACACTTCCCATACCATGATCACATATATTTCAAAGAGTTTTTAGTAGAAAGTTTAAGTTTTAAGGTTGCATGTTAAGGTTTTAGTTGAAACTCAAAGTACAACCTTGATTCTTGTGAGTTTAAGGTTGTTTTTGAGAGGACTACAAGGAATGGTGAAGTGCCAAGTCTTGAGAAGGAAACTCTTGATGTTAAATGGCCATTCCCTTCCATTTCATTCGGCCATGACCATAGGGGAGCCGAATGAATGGTTCTTGAGACCATTCTTGTTGCTTTGTTCAATTTTTGCATGTTTATGTGATAATGGCTTGAATTTTGTAGTAAAAATTTGATGAAACTCCTTGCATGCTAAGTGATCATCTAGATATAGATCATGCTAGGCTTGCATATAAATTTCTTGGTAAAACATATTTAGAAAATATGTTGTTTGGCTTGCAAAACTCGAAGACATGCATGCATGTAGATTTCACTTAGAATGTTATAAAATTTTGATCATTTGGAAAGATTTTATTAGTAAGCTTTAATTTCAGTAGGAATAATGTGTTAATATTGATTAATTCTTCTTGATGCATAGTAATAAGTCGTGTATATCTTTTATAAAATGCATAACTTGTTGTTTCAAAAACTTGATGATTTGTGAGTTGTGAAATGTGGTTTCTTTTGTTTTGCCATGATTGCACCTTAGGTAAGGATGATCTCCACCAAGATTATTTTGAGTATAATTGAGTTAGTTTAGTAGATCACCATGTTTAAGTCTTGGATTGGGTATTGGGTTGTTGGTGGTTGAGTTTGTCAAGTCAAAACCTTGGAGAATGGAGAGTTATAATTTCTGCAGAAAATCAGTTTAGTACCCTGAGGTTTAGAGTGAGTTTTGACCATGTCATTGATGTGCACTTTGAGTCCCAAGCCACCAGAGGTTATTATTGGGAGTATATAAAAGGGTTTAGGTGTTGGTTGGAGGTTTGCATGTCATTTGGTTAGGTGCACAAGTAGAATAACAAAATCTGTCCAGCAGGGGACAGTTTTGTTACAACTTAGAAATAGGGAGATTTGACCATGTCATGGGTAGGCCCTCATTAGGCCCTGTTGGGCCTTAGTTAGAGCTAGTGTTAGAGAAGCTTTTCCAACCATAGTTCATAGGATATAAGTTAGAACCATGTGTCACAAGTTAATTCAAATTAGGGTGTTTTCTGCCCAGGAAAACAGGGGAACCATGGACTTTGAGCTTAGGCCCAAGAAGTCCCAAGCCAGGTCCTTGAGCCACATCAAGTTTGGGAGATGCCCTTAGGTCAGGAGAGTCTTGTTTAAGAGTTTTGAAGGAAAACCTATAGTTTAAGGGTGTCAAATGCACTCAAGAAACCATAGATGTCATTCTGAAATTTGCACCAGTGAACACTTTCACTTAGCACATAGTTTTACAACACTTAGGAGTGAGATTTAGGTTGACCACCATAGTTGTAAGATAGTATATGGTCAGTAGAATAAAAGGCACAAGTGAGGGTCAATAGGTCTTGGATAGTTTAGTAAAGGCACATCGAGTTAGGAAGCCAAAAATCAGAAGACTTTGTCCAGTTTAGCGACCAAGTGACTTAAGTTGGGGGATCGAGATCATCCAAGCCTAGTGTTGCATTATGTTGTATATGGTGTTATTTGGTATTAATATATGATATGTGATTATGTGGCTATGTGTGTGCAACTATAAATTAAAGTTGAATATAAATTAAGTGCATATAGGCCTAAGTGCCATCCGTGTTCAAATTCGGGTTGTAAATAAGTTAAGTTGGTGAGAATATATTATAATGAGGATTATTGTTATTATTTATGTAGGATCTCGAGACGAGGGAAAACTTGCCATAAAGGTCGAGTGAAGCTCCAGTTGCTCCTACCAGTCAGACCAGACCAGCCTTTCTCAAGGCAAGTGATTCAACTTGTCCTTCATATTTACTGCTAATAGTTCATACATTGTTGCAACTATCCTGTGTCATTTGATATATTCAATCAAGCGTATCTTATATTTATCTTTGAATTATATAAAAATGCCATGAACCCTCGAGTACGTATTGCAAAGTGATCTTATCATGATAGTATATTAAAGTAATTCGAATGTCGGGATAAAAGAATGGGTAGTTATAACTCTTGGTTGATTCTCTTGATTTACATGCTGATGATTCCTAAGTATTGATATCTCATCCTGATACTTGAACCCCTATAGAACATTACCTTGAACCCTAAAAGCCAGATACTTATCAAAGTGATTCCTCATTGATTGATACCCCTCTTTCTTATCCTGAAGCTTGACAATTCTGATATATCCTGTGTTAAAGATCATTTCTGCATACCTTAACACCCTTAGTATTCATGAAGCTTATCTTCTTGATGATCCAGCACTTGAACCTTGATGAGAAACCATTGCTTTAAGCCCAATTTGGCATTACCCTTTATAATATCCAATAGCCTCACTAAATCCCTTTGTCCAATCTTTGATATATGAAAACCATTCAGTTACTTTAATAGAGTATAGTTTTGTGAATCATGGCCCTGAGATTTAGTACCATATTTCCCGTGTTTCGAGTTGATCTATAATCCCTTGATAAAAAAATGTTTACTGTAAAAGAGATTTTGTTATAAATCGGCATCAGTTTTTGAAATAAATAAAATGTGGGTTTTCAGTCCCAAAGGGGGATAAATGTTTTCTTTGAATAGTGGATCTGGATTGAGACACGAGTCCTTTCCACACTAATATTAGGCTTAAAAGTTGCCTAGGGATTCCCATTAATGTTTTAGAACCCAGCGAGGTTCGGGATTACTTCGCGGCTGATCACCGGCTGTAATCCGTAGCGTCATAAAATAATTTTGATTAAGATATGATTTCTTTTTATACCAACAAAATGATGCCATCACCCAAAGTTTTATCTCTCATTATCATTGGTTATGTCCTTCCATTGACATTCTTTAATATATATCTCGATTTATGTTTTGTATCGTATTGTTTAGCACTTGTTGAGCATTTGGCTCACTCCTTGCTTTACCCTGATATTACAGCTAGCAGCTATGGTTAGATTCAAGCAGACTGCCCGTAAGACCTGTGATGTTGATGCCTATGTTCGAGCTCAGGTAGAATAAGTGATAGTAGTTTGTGTGAGGACTCGATATTTAAAATCAGTTGTAATAGATGGTAGTGTTGGGGTGTTCCAAACCCTAAACTGTAAGATCTTGGATTTGGGTATGTTTATTTATTATTAAGTGTTATAATAGTTATATTTAAATTGTTGTTTAAGTTGGGGTGTGGCAACAGTGATATACTCTTCTCTAAATCTAGCTAGAACCTCATCCATCTCCAAACTGAAATCTTTGTCTAGCCAAGCATCCACATTGCCATCTTGCTCAGCTTCATTGATAATCTTTTATTATTGTTCTTCAACATCTGTTTTGTAAGAAAGGAAGATAGCCTGATAATTCTGATTGGACATATTAGTTGTGAGCAATTATTGGGTAATATTGGCAAGGACAGAGAGTTGGTCCACAATGAGGTCATTCATGGTTATAGGATGAGTTTGAGCATCATTCAGCCATTATGAAATGAGGTGTGAAGGTTTTTGTATAGGGTTGGAGGTAGATGGTATATCTGTTTGGGTTGAGGTAGAGGGTTGAGATATGGTAGGTAACCCTGTGATTGGAATCACAATTGAACTCACAGTAGAAACTATGGTTGTAAAAGTAGGTTGTTCACCAAGAATGGGAACCTCAATTTGAATTGGAGGGAATTTGACCAGGTTACTATCATGTACCATGGCCTCAAACCCTTGTTCTTCTTGCAAATAACTGGAACCTGAATGTGCTTGACTTGTCTCCCCAATGGTTGAATCATTGACAATTGGACTCCTAGCTTCAATTGCTTAAGCAATTTCAGCCATGATTTTGAGGGGAGTTACCCCTACCTGAGGAACCTCCAATTAAATTGGAGAGGATTTTAATAGCCCCCCCCAGGAGTACTACCCTCAAACCTTTCAATCTGTGAAGATTGATTTACACATGGAGCTACATTTGTTACAACCACAGGGTCTTCAGTAAAAACTAATGAAACCCCTGTATTTTTGTTGGTGTCATCAAGGTCTACCCTAGAGTGTATCCTCTCACCAACTAAATATGGTTCCTGGGTGGTGAGCATAGTTTCATGAACTCAGTCACTTGATGTTGGCAACACTTGTGAAGTCGATAAAAGTATTTCATTGTATGTAGAAGAAATTTGAGAGATTAGATTAGTGAATTGAGAATTGAGTGTTGGCAGCCCCCTGAATAGATGAGGGAGCTTCAAATGATGTGCTCTCAGAGTGTGTGCCATCCTTAATCCTTCTTTCATACACTTCAATGTGTTCAATTTATGGTGCAGACTCTTTACAACATGCACTAGGGAGAGTGCTTTGTTCAATAGAGACACCTTGTTGAGAGGATGCCTCTAGAGTCTGTTTTAAACCCTCTTTTTCAACTACAGCCTTTTGAGAGGATGCAGAGTTAGCTAAGTGAGTGGTCAACTCAGATTTCTTTGCCTTCTTTGGTTTCTTGACTAGGTTAGACTCTATTTGTATTTGGTCCTCACCACTCTCATTTATAACAGTCAAGGGTGCCTGCTTTCTCTTCTTTTTACTCACTTCACCCTTTTGAGAGGATGAAGTAGTTGGTTTTATAGCTTCTAATGGTAAAGAAGGAAGGGTCACAGTTTGGGATGGCCTCTGTAGGTGTTCCTGTGTTTGTTCTTCCGCAGGGACAGGAGCCATAACTGTACTAACTTGGACATTAGACCTCATGTCAGGCATGGGGTAAGGGTAAGTCCTGAATCTCTCCAACATAAATGGAGTGATTCTAAGACTTACAAGTACCTTATTCTTTGTAATAAGTGAGCCAAATAGAACTTTTAACACCTGTTCACAATTGCCTTTTTGTGTTCAATCTATACCATTAAGTAAATGAATGTCTTGAACTTTATGATTTAAAGTAGACATTATAAACCTAGGAAAGAAAATTTCCTTACCTCTTATAGCCAAAGGCATTGTGAGCCTTGTGCTAAGTTCCTGCGGAATCAGAAGCCCCACATTTATGTATCTGTTGTGAGCTATGGAGAATACCAGTTTCTAGACCACACTTGAGATGTTGTTATATCCTGTCTTTCTGCTGGTGAAAGCCCTCACAATTGAGTCAAACAGGAATGACCATTCCCTCCTCAGATACTTCTTATTCAAGCTAGCCAGGTTGATCTTCTCACTGTAGTTAATGAAGTCCATGAACTCAGCTAGCTCTTCTTGAGTTGGGACCTCCACCATGTTGTCAGTAGGAATGCCCAAAGCCAGGTTGACATCATTCTCTGTAAATTCCACATGTTGGCCTTGAATAGAGCAGTTAACCACCATGGATAAAGCTTGGTTCTCATGCACCACTATCCTAATCACAACCGAGTTCCAGAAGTCATTGAGAATATCCAGATACAGAATTGGATTTGCAGTTAGAGCACCTGCAAAGAATGTCTCAGAAAGAAACTTCACAAAGCTCTTGAAGCTATCAGGAGCTTGGTTAGCATCTGTGAACGCAAGGTAGTTGGTGCCCTCCTTTGGGATAAAAGCTCTAACAGTGTTTGATGCCATTCGAAGTATTTGAATTTTAGTGGGTAAGAAATTTGAGAGATAAAAAGTTTGAATTGAGAGAGAACGGTTAAGATTTGTAAAAATAAGATCACTTGAGATCTCGAAAGCGTAAAGAGGGGTTATGTTGAGATGTCTGGGTATTTATAAAAAAAGGTAATTGACTTGTTGAGAAGTAGAAATGTAACAACCCAAATTCGGGGTCAAGATTTGGGGTCACGAAACAATCTTTACATAAAATAAAAGAATATTCAATTAACCCCTTGAATCCGGATCGTTTACAGGTTATGGTATGAAACAAGAATCTAATCTTCTACAACTTACAACAACTAAAATACAAATGGAAATACCTTTGTTCTAATTCTCTTATCATATTCCTCTAACATCTTCGACCTCTCGCAGCGGTGATTTTTTTCTAACTTCGGCTGTCAATCAAAACTATTCACTTTTATCCTTATTTGTTTCTGGCAGAATTAAGAATTTACAAAGCAAGAGTGAGCCAAAAATGCCCAGCAAGTATATAATTTGAGTTTCAAGCATTAATATCAAAAGAAAACTTCCGGACAAAATCTTAAAACAATTTTAAACAATTCTATTCTTTTAAGTGAGTTGAGCGAATAAACGTTGGCTGTCACCAGCCTTTACTTATAAATTCAAAAATGACAAGCGATTCCCCGATTCATCTCCTGAATCAGGGTTCTGTCCGGTTTTGGATTCATGAAAACTTTTCGAGAGAGAATGTCGTTAATGGTGATCAACAACAAATTAGACTGGACACTAGTTCGCATCTATATTCTGCTGATCAATCAGAATATAATGCAGATCTATATCTCAATATATAGATCCAGTCGGATATCCAGGCACTACGGCCCATCTCGAGGCACCAGTCATCCCGTCCTCAGGATTAAGACACACTTAATCATCAAAACATCATGATTATCCATCCCATGGAGTATTTTGATGTCAAATCATTTTGAATTCAAAATATCCCAATTCAGGGTTCACAAATAACCCGAAAGAATGGGTATTTGCTCATGAGAGCAATCGAATTACAGGAACAATAATGAAAGGAACGTGCATAATCAGAGTAATTGCAGCGAAATATAAACCAGTTAATTATTCTGAACTTAGAATAGGAGCGAATATATATTTACAGTATTTAAAAGAAAATTCAAGAATACTTGCAGTATTTAAAAGAAAATTGGGAATACTTGCAGTAATTAAAAGAATGTTCTGGAATACTTGCAGTATTTTAAAAGGAAAATCCAGAATACTTGCCTCAATAAGCTTTAGCTGCTATTGACTTTGGTTCGACTTTGATCGTTCGGCTTTATCGTCAAACTACTATCCTATTCTGGATACGATCCCAACATTCAGACCCTTCAGTTGAACCTTCGTTGATCTCGACGTCTAATCACTAGATCGTTCCTAGTCCGATGTCAAATCTCGGGTCTTCCGTCTAAAACCTACAGGGTTGAAATACCCTAATTCAGATAACCGCTTAAGCTTAACATCAAATCGTTATCCTATTCTACCCATACGATTTCATAACCGAAATCATATTTATAAGTATTATCGAAATACACATAGCAATTATTGTTCACATCTTCGAAATTCGGTTCGGTATTTAATTTCAAAAAATACGTATATTTGTTGTTTTGAAAAAATAGGGTAATCAATTATTCACAAAATATCTTGTCACGTCACGTAAATAGGTTTCATAAAGTTCAATTATATCCTCGTTCGACGTTTCCGACAATTACAGGTTACGTTTCCGTATTTTTGGAATTAATTTTCCCGAAAATCGGGTAGCGTTTCCTCTATTTATCGGCCTACCCGTCGAATCATCTCGACGTCAAACCACAACAACAATTCAATCACACAACAACAACCAATCACCCACAACTACAATTCATAATTCTTAAACACCCATGTAATCTGAATTATTTATCCTGGTTATTCGTATTTTGTAAGTCATATGTCATAGCCTATTTGTATATTCGAGGATTCAACTCAACTCAAATAAGAATGTAATAAGTAAATAGTGGATCTACCGTCAGAGAGATCTCGCAAAGTAATATATGTCAAAGGATTCAGAGACAAGGTTCATCTACAGACTTGAGGAATTAATTCACTGGAAGAAGTTCAAGAAATTGATCATGCCTCAGTGATATAAGTCAAGATCGTGGATTTAATCAAGTGACAGAGATCTCGTCAGGGTATCAATAAATTACAAGGATTTAATCTGAAGAAAATCAAAGTGTCAAAGTCAAGACATGAAGAAACGTCACGGAAGTTAGTCACTCATGAACCAGACAGTACATCGAGTGTCAACGTTGAAGTGATGGAATTGATTCATAATTTTCAGTGATTTTCAGAAGATTTGCAGAAGAATGGTTGCTGCTCAAGACTAGAATTAATTCTCTATTAATTAATTAAGTCATCTAATTTAATTAAGAAAATAAATTATATCTGCGAAGAATAATTTATTTATTAATTGAATTAATTGATTAATTAATTCTGAATTAATTCTAGGAATTTTAGGAATTTTCAGAAGTTTAATTGGATTAAATTCAAGCATTAAATCAGCAAGACAATTGAAAATGAACTAGCATGACAATCAGGATTGTCATACCGATTGTCATGCTAGGCCATATTCAATTGTCACACCGAAAGTTACTCTAGGAGGATGATTGTCTTGCTAGTTCATTCTGATTGTCATGCTAGTTCATTCAGATTGTCTTGCTAGTTCATTCAATTGTCTCACCGAAAGTCTTGCCAGCTATAGGATTGTCATGCCAAGTCAATTCTATTCGTTTGTTGATTTAAAAAGAAGCAGAGAAGCAGCAACTTATTATTAAGAACACAGAAGTCAAGAAACAAGGCAGAAAAGAAAATCAAGAAGAAATATTTCATCTTTTCATCTGCATACTTCAAGATTAAATTTCTAGATTGTAAAGTTAAATCCAATCCACTAGAAATCTTTATCTTGCTCTTGTGTATCAATCTAGCGGATCAAAATCCCTAGAACTTAATCTCAAATTGCGTTTAGCATTTGAATCTTTTTTATTACAAAAATAGAAAAAGTTCATGTCGAATTTATTCTAGATTTGTGATAATTAATTTGAGATTAATTCCTTGTAATCGATACAGTTGTTGTAACACCTTTCAAGTTTAATAATATTTTTATTTAACTTGAATTTTGTTTCACATTTTTTATTCCGCATTTAATTCGATTATTCGGTAGTGTTTGTATTCAACCCCCCTTCTACAAACACATTGGGACCTAACAATTGGTATCAGAGCCTTCTGATTAACGAACAAATCAAGATCCTAGACTTTTGTGATTTTTCAACTCCTTGAATTTTTATTTATTCAAAAATTCATAATGACTTCACATAAAGTTGGAACCGTTAAAATTCCACAATTTGATAAAGAGAATTATATCATGTGGAAGAAGAAGATGCTATTATTCTTACAAGTTGCAAATCCCAAATATTCAAACTTGTTAAAGAAGGGTATAAAAACTCCGATGGTTATTGAACCGGAGGTAATAATAGATGGTGTGGTGACTACTGAAGCTAGAACCTATCCAAAAGAGCCTGAAGATTTTACTCCTGCTGAGAAGGAAGAAGCCTCCTTGGATGCCAGCCTTCAATTAATATTAATTGATTCCCTTGATCCCTTGATGAACAGACATGTGATGAACTGTAAAAATTCCAAACACATGTGGGAAACTATTGAGGTGATTAATGAAGGCACAGAGGAAGTTAGGGAGAACAAGTTGGAAATCCTAACCTCTGAATATGAACATTTCAAATCAAATCCAGGAGAAGGAATTACTGAAGTGTTTGAGAGGTACAATGCGTTGATCAATAATCTGAACATCAATGGAAAGTATTATTCAATCAGGGAGGTCAACAAAAAGTTCCTTTTAACACTACCAGCTCATCTTGAACATAGAATCACTGCCATTAGAGAAGCTAGAGATCTGAGTGAGATTTCTTTGGACAGGCTCTATGGAGTGTTAAAAACTTATGAGTTGGAGCAGATTCAACAGAAGGAAGTCTACGGGAAGGATAGAATGGTCAGCACATCTAATGCACTTGTAGCTGAAGGTCAACAACAACAACAATCTCAACAGTTAGAAAGAATGGTACAGTTTTCCAAGGGTGAGGAAAATGAGTTAGTAGCAGAATATGATCCTCCTACTACAAATCAATCAAGTGATGATTTTTATTCCTTGGAAGAGCTGGAGCAATTGGAAGACGAGTGAATGGCCCAAATTGTCAAGAGATTCTCCCATGTCAGATTCAAGAGGAATCCCAAGCTTAAGTACAAGTCCAACTACAACAAATTCCAGAAAGGTGGATCTTCATCCTCTAACACCAGCAGTGGTGGATACAAAACAGGGATGGTTGATCGAAGCACCATTAGATGCTATAACTGCAATGAGTTGGGACACTTTGCCACAGAATGTAGGAAGCCAAAGCAAGTAAGAAAGAACTCTGAAAGGGCTTATCTGGCAAAGGGAAGAAGCTGGGATGATACTGACAGTGAAGATGAAGATGAAGGAAATCTTGCTCTTATGGCTATTGATGGAAAAGCTTCATCGTCAAGAATAGAGGTAAAACTTTCTGATGCTGAAATGGTTTATCATCTAAGAGGTAACTTAGATTGTGCACGTCGTGATAATGAACTGTTAAGTTTATAGATCACAGACCTTGAGAAAGAGGTCAATGAATTAAGACTTGTGCACATTAATCAAGACAAATTAAAAGAACAGGTATCTTTTCTAGAGAATAGAGTTGACTGTTATAGAAAACTCGAAACTATTCTCAAAGACAAGATCACCGGTCTTGAGACTAAGGTTAGAGCCTACTTCAATTCTTGTACGAAGGCTAAAGAGTTCTACAGTAAGCAAGCTGTTAATCAAATATCTGGAATAGGATATGATTACAATGCTGCTATTGGAGAATTAGGCATAAACTCCCCTCCTCATGTCTGTGCTAAAGGGAGGGAAGTACCACATGTGCTTAAGGGTGTTGATGAACCCCTCTATAAAGCATCAATTACTGAACCATTTGATGCGACCTCTTCTGTTATTCAAGAAGAAATACGTGCTGAAGATCATGCTAATGAGAAGATTGTTTCCAAGTCAAGTGAGTCGAAAGTTCCAGTCAAAGTTGTGAAAGCAACTGAGACTAACTCAGACACACATGAGTTGGATAACAATAATGCCATGTCTACCATGCATAAATTGCCTGCTGTTAATCACTCTCATAAAGCATGTGGTGTTGCTAATTGTATGTCTTGTGCTTTTAATATGATGTATGCTTATTTTAATGGTAAGCATGTGTCTAATGATAAGACTACTCCTCGTCAACATGTGAATAACAAGAAGCATGATAGGTCTAAGACTGCTAGTCCTTCTAAGGCTAGAAAGGAGACATTTGTGCCTAAGCTTAAACAGAAATTTGTTAAGGCTGTTTACAAGGTCAAATGTTCAGTCATTGAGAAAGTTGAGACAATTAAAATTAAAAATGTTGTTTTGCCTGATAAAGGACAGTTCTACAAGTATGCCGGGCCCAACCAAGTTTGGGTTCCGAAGAAGGTCTAATCCATTTGAAGTGCAGGGCATTAAACAGGTGTAACCGGTAGTGTGGATTCTTGACAGTGGATCATCAAGACATATGACCGGAGATAGAGCCCTGCTATCAAATGTGGATTGAGAAAGCTGGCCCCATGGTTACCTTTGGAGATAACAGCAAAGGTTTATCCGAGGGATATGGCTGTTTGCAAGCTGGGAATGTTATCATTATAATTTTGTATATTGTGCTAGGTTGTTATCAGGAAGCAGTATCTAACATATAGCACCAGTGACGAGACTTGAGAATATTACGACATATCAGACACCTGCTGCACATTACACTTGGAATTGTACTCTAGTAAGATGTGTACAAGTGTACTCCTGATTGGTAAGTCAAAAGAGGAAGTCAATGCACCACAGTTCATGGACTTTGCAGCTGCAGATCTATTGGACTATGCAATTTCTTCTTCACAATCTCACTTCAGGTTGGTATGAACTAGTATACTGCTCAAGCAATCGTCAAGGACATGGTATGGCACTCTAACAGAAATTGTAATGTTATATGAACTAGTAGAGTCGTCATACTTATGCAACATAACAATTAGTATCTAAAGTACTTGACAAGTATCGGTCAATGATATCTTGTTAACATTATATTGCAGATATTTGTAAGCTTTTGACATGAATGAGAATTACTTAGACTTTACCCTAAGTGATCAATGTTTTATCAAAAACTCATTCATATTGAAAAACAAAATCAAACTTCTTTCTACATTAGTGATTTCTTATTTCGTGTAAAATCTTTTGAAATCACTATTGTAAATCATTTTCTCTCTATCACCATATGTTCTGTGTTACAGGTTCAGTCTCCAATGACTTTCTTTCATTGACAGTCATGAGGTTGAAAACCCACAACGTCTATCCCAGACTGTAAAGACAAACACAAAAAAACAGAACCAACCAACACTCTCTTACCACTAAATATAGTATGAATGAGCGTGAGGGAGATAGTGCCTAGTGCACCACATAAGGAAGGTTCTGTAGTCAACCCAGTGGCTCTGTCTCATACATAGATGAGTAGTATTTAAACCGAGACAACTGCTAGCCCCCATACATCTTCTCAAAAAGATGTAATGGCTGAAAAGGCACAAAAATAGTTACTAGATTTATTCTCTCAACAGGGTGAGTCTATTGAATTTTGCCTATCGGCCAAGGTATCCGATGTAGTGTCACCACTTCAAACATAATCAATTCTTGATGCACAAGGAGAGGTTACACACACAAAGGATGAGTTGACGGAAACAAGAGTTTCGACCATTTTAAGGTCAGATTCGATTGTTCAAGGTTCGTTAGTGGACCAATTGCCTTTACTGGTGTTAGGAGAGGATACTGATCCAAAAGCCATATGTCAGTGGTCAGTGTCTACCTCCCCAGGCTTAAATCCCCTGGATGCATCTGCGGATAGTGGATCTGACATAGGTGCAGATCGGCAACTTGTTGACAATGATTCAGATATTACCTGATGAGTCACAAGGAAGTGTCTTCACAGACATTAGAAGGGAACCTTGATATTTATGCTAAAATCTTTGGATCATTGTTTACCTTCCCAGAATTCAAATCTGGAACCCTAAAAGGGAAACTAGCAACTTGTAAATTATGACTCAGATTCATCTGACGAGTTTAACAAGGATGGGGATTTGTGAACTCCCATTGCACCACCTGTGACCTCCTTTAAGGATGGCTAAGGTGATTTTCCTTGCAGGTACAGCTGGATTATGGAGCTATGAGAGAAGAGTGATACACTTGTGAGAATGAGTGTAAACACGAGTGGAGAGAAGAGTGAAACACATGTGAGGTACACTAAACAGAATCACACACTCACAGTGAGGTAGAAAGAGAAACTACTTGTTATTTCTTTTCCAACCAAGTGAAATATGAGAACTCCTTCAGACGACGGCATACATTCCTTCTTTAAGGGGGAGATAAAAGCTTAAGAAATAGTTTGGAGGATTCCTCAACTAAGGGGGAGAAATAGCAAGGAGGAAGAAAAAGATCCTAAAAATGTACACTACACCACACCATTGTTGTTTGTAACTACGGATCCTATTGTACGGGAGAGGTGGTAAACACAAGGTGATTTCCTAGTAAGGGAAGAAGCAGTTAGGGGAGTACCATTGGTTTTTATCTGCGGATCCTATTGTACGGGAGAGGTGGTAAAACGAAGGTGATCTTCTTTAATCAGTTGATTCTCATAGGGGGAGAAGCAAGAGATATGGGCTTCTCAACAGGAAATGTGGTTGTACAAATGAAGATGGAACTACTTGAAGATATGTTCAGTCTAGAGGAACATCTACTTGGAATCTGGAAAATGTTAAATCTCATCCATAACTTTTCTGCTATTTACTTTGCATGTATGTTTATATCTTTTTCTTATTTGTTAGTTGAGTTATCCTCTAGGTATTTGTGTGTTATTGTCTAACAAACAAATAGGGGGAGATTGTAAGTCATATGTCATAGCCTATTTGTATATTCGAGGATTCAACTCAACTCAAATAAGAATGTAATAAGTAAATAGTGGATCTACCGTCAGAGAGATCTCGCAAAGTAATATCTGTCAAAGGATTCAGAGACAAGGTTCATCTACAGACTTGAGGAATTAATTCACTGGAAGAAGTTCAAGAAATTGATCATGCCTCAGTGATATAAGTCAAGATCGTGGATTTAATCAAGTGACAGAGATCTCGTCAGGGTATCAATAAATTACAAGGATTTAATCTGAAGAAAATCAAAGTGTCAAAGTCAAGACATGAAGAAACGTCACGGAAGTTAGTCACTCATGAACCAGACAGTACATCGAGTGTCAACGTTGAAGTGATGGAATTGATTCATAATTTTCAGTGATTTTCAGAAGATTTGCAGAAGAATGGTTGCTGCTCAAGACTAGAATTAATTCTCTATTAATTAATTAAGTCATCTAATTTAATTAAGAAAATAAATTATATCTGCGAAGAATAATTTATTTATTAATTGAATTAATTGATTAATTAATTCTGAATTAATTCTAGGAATTTTAGGAATTTTCAGAAGTTTAATTGGATTAAATTCAAGCATTAAATCAGCAAGACAATTGAAAATGAACTAGCATGACAATCAGGATTGTCATACCGATTGTCATGCTAGGCCATATTCAATTGTCACACCGAAAGTTACTCTAGGAGGATGATTGTCTTGCTAGTTCATTCTGATTGTCATGCTAGTTCATTCAGATTGTCTTGCTAGTTCATTCAATTGTCTCACCGAAAGTCTTGCCAGCTATAGGATTGTCATGCCAAGTCAATTCTATTCGTTTGTTGATTTAAAAAGAAGCAGAGAAGCAGCAACTTATTATTAAGAACACAGAAGTCAAGAAACAAGGCAGAAAAGAAAATCAAGAAGAAATATTTCATCTTTTCATCTGCATACTTCAAGATTAAATTTCTAGATTGTAAAGTTAAATCCAATCCACTAGAAATCTTTATCTTGCTCTTGTGTATCAATCTAGCGGATCAAAATCCCTAGAACTTAATCTCAAATTGCGTTTAGCATTTGAATCTTTTTTATTACAAAAATAGAAAAAGTTCATGTCGAATTTATTCTAGATTTGTGATAATTAATTTGAGATTAATTCCTTGTAATCGATACAGTTGTTGTAACACCTTTCAAGTTTAATAATATTTTTATTTAACTTGAATTTTGTTTCACATTTTTTATTCCGCATTTAATTCGATTATTCGGTAGTGTTTGTATTCAACCCCCCTTCTACAAACACATTGGGACCTAACATATTTCCATATTTTAATTCGTAATTTTCGTTTCGAACTTAATTTCACGAATTAAATTTTTTTCGTTTTATAAACGTAGGACTCAGATAAAAATCATCATCACCCACTGTTGGCTCGCCGAGGCTCATCGCCGACGGTGATAAAATTTACAGGTTCCCGTTATATCGGGCATCCTACGTAAATTCTATCGATTAATTATAATATTATCCACACGAAAATCTTTTTATTATCACGAACCAATCAAATAATTTCCTGTAGAAATTAAGTAAAATAATTAAAAGAACTTAAATCAAACACGCATATAGAATAACAGGCAACAACCAGGGAACATCACGCCACCAACACGCGCCACACGCGCGGGCGGCGACAACAGGAACAAGCAGAAGACATGGCCGGAAAAGTAAAGCACGGCAAGGCCCGGGAAAAACACAGTACACATGGATTAGCACACACACACACGAAGCACGAGTGCCAAGAATAAACTGAATAAGAACAAAGGAAGAAAAAAGGTACGTGGGCGGCGATTTCGCAGGAAAAGACAGAGCAGCGGCTTACCAGAGACACGGGGGCGCGAAAGGGAGGGAAAAGGACGAGGAACAGGGGATTAAACGGGAGGAATTAGGGGAAATAGGAGAGAATCAAGAGAGAGAAAGATCAATTGAGCTGAGGGATTAAGAAGAAAGAAACAGACACGCGGTGATGTTGAGAACGGAAAAAAAACAAAAAACAAACACAGGGGATAAAAGGAGAAGGTAATGAATTGTTAATAATTATAATCCTTATCTGATTAGCCCTCCCGAAAAGCTGAATTCGAGTCAAAGTGTATCGATTAAACGAACATTTAACGGGTAAAATAATCTGAAAATTCCCGAGAGAAATTTTAAAATTCTCAAAGCAATTAAAAGTTAATAATATAAATTTTTTCAAAATATTTATTTATTTATTTTTGAATCGTATAGAATATCCGCATTTTATAATTTAATGAACAAATGTACGGACGAATAAAAGCCAGAAAATTGTCGGAATAATTTTAAAATTCTTGAAATATTTAAAAGTTAATAAAATAAAATTTTCATGATTTTTGAAGCATTCTGGACTTAAATACTGATTTTATAATTAATCGAAGTCAGAAAATTATTTAAAGATAACTAATAAATAAAATTTTGATTTCTAAATTTTATAAACTCTTAAAAATAATAAATAAAATTATAAAACAAAAAAAAATTTGAAACAATTTTAGCATTTGTAAGAATAATTGTTCAATAAAATTACTTTAAAAATGAATTCAGTTCATAAAGTTCGATAATTAATTACAAAATTAATCTCCACATCCAACAATCACAAATAATTAATACCCCAACGACACATAGCTGACAGGACCATCACATATTTTATTTACTTAATAATCGGTAATTACATTTACATATCGGATCCAAAAATAGGTTACTTAGCCGCTAAGTAACTAAAATGACGATACGATTTTAATACCATAATTGGATAATTATCAAAACAGAGCCTCTTATAAAACATTTTACACGAAAATGAGATAATAATATCGCGCCTTTTGAGAATACGAATTTTTATTGATCTATAAAATGATTTGCGTATCGAAAATTTCACACCGGGACTCATACAGGTCAAACCGTACCACGGATTGAAAAAGTCAAAACACGGAAAGTGTTCAGAATTATCAGATTAGGTTAGAAAGGAGTTTTCGGAAGAGTTTCAGGTTGTAAAAACGCAAAAATGGTTGAAGTGAGACGATTTATGATTCTAAAAAGTAATTTTATAATAACGTAAAAATAATCATTATTAATTCTATAAATTCTTATAAAATCATACAACAATCCAAAAATTACCAGAAAAATACCAAAATTATCTATATTTAATTCTGGCTAATTAAAAATTAAAATATCTAAATTTTATCATAAATAAACATCCAAATATTAATAACAATTATCAAACAATTCACCAAAATTCACATAAAATCACATAATAATTACTTATTGATAAAAATAATTACAGAATATTTCTCAGACGTTACAAGAAATAAACGTTTGGGAATTGCTTATCGAGAAGTCACGTGTGAGGATAGATACATATCGAGATGTCATTTTCCTGACTCTTATCGAGAACTGGATAGTGACTTATTGAGATGTCAAATAAATACCCAGTTTGTTCTGTATGGACTGAATTTTCCAATTTTTATTTGAATAAATCAAAATAAAATTAGAAAGATTTTATATCAAAATTATTTTAATGAAATAATTTTTTGATTTAAATTATTTCAATTCTAAGTTGTCGAGAAGTCTAAAAAGTATATACTTGTAGAGAATTCTATGACTTAACATATATCGAGATCTCTATAGTGACTTATCGAGAAGTCAAAATAAGGCTTGTCGAGAAGTCCTTCGAGAAGTCAGGGAAATGACTTATCCAGAACTTCATCGAGGATTCTTAAAATGACTTATCGAGAAGTCCGTTAGACTTATCGAGAACTCAATTCGCTATATACTTTTGTTATTTTTTGATTTTATCTTGTATTGAGTTCGCATATTGAAAATGTAAATTAACACTTAGACAGTTTTCTTAGAATTTGAAAAATTCCAAGCTAAATTTTGAATTTTGAAAAATAAATATACAGAGAATTCTGAAATATTTATAACTCATATTCCAGTTAATTTCTAATTAAATCAAATTAATTTTGATTCACTAGAAATTAATCCGCTGCAACACATTAGCTGAGTTCTTGCCTTTAAAATGAAGAATTTAACATTCCAATTTCATCAACAAGTCTAGTGAAAGTTGCTTCATCCAAAGGTTTAGTAAAAATGTCAGCTAATTATTTTTCTGTTGGAACAAAAATAAGCTCAATAGTACCATTTACATCATGTTCTCTAATAAAATGTTACCTTACAACAATGTGCTTTATTCTAGAATGATTAACTGGATTAGCCACAATAGAAATAGCACTAGTATTGTCACACATAATTGGAATTTTGTGTAACATTAGGCCATAGTCATTAGCTGATTTCTAATCCAAAGCACTTGAGCACATTAACTTCCAGCAGCTATGTATTCAGCCCCATCTGCGGAAGTTGACACAGATTGTTGTTTCTTTTTATACTAGAATACAAGTCTTTGTCCAAGAAATTGACAGCTTCTACTAGTACTCTTCATGTCAACCCTGCATCCAGCAAAATCTGCATCTGTGTATCCAACAGCTTGAAATCCAGTTCCATTAGGATACCATAATCCCAAGTTTGGTGTACCCTTCAAGTATCTGAAAGATCTTTTCACAATCATCAAATGTGATTCCTTTTGATTAGCTTGAAATCTTGCACACAGACATGTTACAAACATAATATCTGGACTACTAGCAGTCAAATACAACATAGATCCAATCATCCCTCTATAACTTGAAATATCTACACTTTTTCCATTCTTATCTTCATCCAACTTTATAGTTGTAGACATAGGTGTTGATGCAGGTGAACAATCAACCATTCCAAATTTCTTCAATAAATCTTTAACATACTTGGTTTAGCTGATGAAAATTCCATCACTTCTTTGACTGACTTGAAGTCTAAGAAAGTAACTTAATTCCCCCATCATGCTCATTTTATATTTACTCTGCATGAGTTTTGAAAATCTTTGACATAAATTCTCATTAGTAGAACAAAAAATGATATCATCCACATAGAGTTGAACTAGGATCATATCACCACCATGATGCTTGTAGAAGAGAGTCTTATCAATTATTCCTCTAGTGAATCTATGTTTAAGCAAAAATTTTGACAGTGTGTCATACTAAGCTCTAGGTGCTTGCTTTAATCCATAGAGAGCCTTGAGTAATTTGTATACAAAGTCTGGAAATTTTAAATCTTCAAAGCCAGATGGTTGTTGCACATAAACTTCTTCTTCCAACTCACCATTAAGGAATGAAATCTTTACATCCATTTGATACACTTTAAAGTTTGAGTATGCAGTAAATGCAAGAAAGATCCTTATTGCTTCAAGTCTTGCAACTTGAGCAAAAGTTTCATCATAATCAATTCCTTCCTCCTATGAGTAGCCTTTTATAATTAACCTTGCTTTGTTTCTTGTCATAATTTCATTTTCATCCATCTTGTTTATGTACACCCACTTTGTTCCAATTATACTTCTCTTCTTTGGTGAGGAACCAATTTCCAAACTTTGTTTCTTTCAAAATGATTTAGCTCTTCTTGCATAGAAGATATCCAGTCAGGATCAAGTAGAGCTTCCTCAGTTTTCTTAGGCTCAATTTGTGAAAGAAAGCATGCATGTAGACATTCATTAGCAGTTGCACTTCTAATCCTCATACCAGTACTTGGGTCACCAATAATTGCATCCCTTGTGTGACTCCTATCCCACTTTCTGGTATGATTTTGTTGACTTGAATTTTCTGCATTTTCTTCATCATTAGCATGACTTGCAGAACTTTCTTCACTTTCTCCCTCTGAGTCTGTGTTATCAAATTCAGTTGTTTGAGATGAGTTTCCATTCTCATGATTCACTTGCTCAGTTAACTCTTCATTCATCATGTTCCTTGTGTTGATTTCAGCTTCATCTTCAGAATCATTGTCAATGTTCAAATTTTCAAACTTAAGGGCTTCAGCTTCATTTTTATCAAGGCACTCCAAGCCTAGACACTTGTCATCATCAAAAGTCACATATGTGCCCTCCATAATCTTCTTTTGCTCAAGAACATAAACTCTGTAGGCATTTCTTTCCAATGAATATTCCAGAAAAATTGCTTCAAAAACTTTAGAGTCAAATTTTCCCACATATTCAGAGTTGTCTTTTAACACAAAACACTTACTTCCAAACACATGAAGATGCTTTACAGTAGGATTTCTTTTTGATAGAATTGAGTAGGGTGACTTTCCAAGATTTTTGTTGATGAGATATTTGTTTTGAGTGTAGCATGCAATATTGACAGCTTATTCCCAAAAACTTGTTGGCAACTTGGCAACTTGGCATCTTGCAGCATTATTCTAGCAGCTTCTACTAGTGTTCTATTCTTTCTCTCAACTACCCCATTTTGATGAGGTGTCCTTGCAGTTGAGAACTTTTAAATAATGCCCTTATATTTGCAGGATTCATGCAGAATTGCATTCCTGAATTCTGTGCCATTGTCACTCCTCAATCTTTTTACACAATTTTGATCTTCAGCCTGCTTCTCAATTTTCTTGATGTATTCAATTATGATGTGTGGAGTTTCAACCTTAGAATGCATAAACTCTACCAATGTGTACCTTAAGTAGTCATCTACCATCATAAGTGCATATTTCTTTTTAGAAATAGATAAGACATTAATTGGTCCAAACAGGTCCATGTGAATGAGTTGCAAAGGTGCACTTATGGAATTCACAGTTTTGCTCTTATGACTAGACCTCTTCATTTTTCCTTTTTGACAAGCCTCACAGACTTCATTTTGAGCAAACTCCAAGTTTGGCATGTCTCTCACTAACTCCTTTTTCACCAGGATATTGATAACCTTGTAATCTAGGTGAAAGAGTTTTTTGTGCCACAACTTGCTTTTCTTAATAGATGCCTTGGTTTAGAAGCAACATATTCCATCCTTATTTATTGAGTATAAATCTGCAACAAATAAGCTTCCCTTTTTTGCTCCTTTCAGAGCAACTTCACCAGTCTTTTTGCTGATAATTGAGCATTCTCCTATGTCAAATGAAATGTTGAATCCTTTATCTGTGAATTGACTGACACTCAGGAGATTCACCTCAAGCCTAACTACCAGTGCTACATCTTCAATGACAACATTTCTAGAAACTAACTTGCCATATCCCATTATGAATCCTTTGTTGTTGTCTCCAAAAGTCACCAATGGGCCAGCCATCTCCTCAAATTATGATATCAGGGCCTTATCACCTGTCATATGCCTGGAGCATCCACTGTCTATGATCCATATGACCTTCTTCACTTTTCCCTGCACACAATGTGGATTAAGTGTGTTTAGCTACCCAAGCAGTGTTGGGTATTTTTTTCTTGTTAACGGAATTTGCAGAAGTAGAATGTGATGATTCAGAATGAAACATTATTCAAATTTTGATTTGCAATTCCCTTCTCAACTGTAGACTCAATTCTTGTACTTTGAGATTTACTCTCAGTCTATGGCAGCTTGTCATTAATTCATGTTGTAAGGAATGCAACCAAATTTGTCACAGAAGGAATAGGGATCTTCAGCCTTTGCTTTATTGTATCTGCAGGCTCTAACTTTTGGTCACTAATAGCCTTTTTGCAAAGGTGAGTTAGGTGATTTGTAGATCCATACTTCTAACATTGCTTCCTGGGAGCATCTATAATAAATGCAAAGTTATTGCTTTTGTTCACTCCAGTTTTCCCATTCCTATTCTTCTTTTTCCTTCCTTCATTCTCAAAGTCTTGATTTCTTTGATTGGCTTCCTAGAAACTTGATCTACCATGGGCTTCTTTTCAGTTTTAGGAGTTGGTGTTGTCTCTGTGCATTTCTTCTCATTGTCCTCATCTACAAGCTCCTACTTGATAACCAACTCAACTTCACTGAATTTGACTTCACATGCTTTAAATAAAGGTGCATCAACTTTTCTCAGCATAACTGGGACATCTTGATTTGCAATTGCTTTACCTTTGTCACCTTCATTTATCTTATTGGTGTTCAAAGCATCATAGTCTAAACTAATAATTATGTTAGCACATGGTTTGTTCTTCTCATGGTACTGACCAACTAGCTGAGATGCATTCCTGAAATATTTTAGTTTCACCTCATTCTTTTCTATCTTTTCCCTCAACACAGCTTCTATTTCACTAGCACACTTCAGCTTTGTTAAAAATATTAGATAATGTCATGTCTAATATGATTTAGGTTTAGTTTTCAGATCTTACTTAAACAGGACAAATCAGTACTTAACTGAAATCAGCACTTATACTGAAGTCAGAACTTAAGTGATCAGTACTTAAGGTTCAGGAGATATTTATCAGGAGATAATATCAGAACTTAAAGGAAACTTTCAGATAAGGAAGGTGGCTGATTGAAAGGAAAGAAGATCGAGACAAACGTAAGAAGAGATATGCATGAAGAAGGAATTCTATGAAGAATGGAATACTTGGAACAAAAGATATCTGATTGATATATTTTAGGAAGCAGAATTATATTCCATATCAATTAGCGATTATCTTGTTACTGTAAAGTATATAAACACAGACATAGGGTTTACACTATAAGTGTTATCATTATCGAGAATATTATTCATTGTAACCCTAGCAGCTCTCGTGATATTTGTTCATCACTGAGAGAGAACAGTTCCATATTGTAACATTGTTTATTGCATTGAATAAAGTCTGTTTTCTGTTACTTGTGTTATTTGAATTCGATTTGATTGTGCTATACACTGTATTCAACCACCTTCTACAGTGTGTGTGACCTAATGTGGTATCAGAGCCTATCTGTTAACACACAAACAATTTAAGATCCAAAAACAATTATGTCTGAAGCAGAAACTCCAACCAAGCCCACCAAAACTGAAGAACCACCAAAGACTCAAATCCATAGTCGATATGAGGCTATTAGAGTTCCCATACTGAAGCCATCTGAATATCCCATATGGAAGGTGAGGATGACTATGTTTTTGGAAGCTACTAATCTAGAATATCTTGACATAATCCATGAAGGACCTCACAAGCCAACAAAACTTTGTAGTTGCAGGTGAAGCAGCAAAGTCTGTACCAAAGGAGAAGAGTGATTACACTGCTGAAGATATTGCTTCAATTGCTAAGGATGCTAAGGTACGACACTTGCTGCATAGTGCCATTGATAATGTAATGTTAAACATGGTAATTAACTGCAAGACTGCAAAGGAGATATGGGATGCCTTGGAGACAAGGTGCCAGGGAACTGATTCGATTAAGAAGAATAAGAAGACAATACTCACTCAAGAGTATGAACACTTTGACTCAAAGCCTAATGAGTCATTGAATGATTTATATGACAGATTTGTCAAACTCTTGAATGATTTGTCACTAGTTGATAAGGAGTATGATATTGAAGATTCAAACCTTAAATTCCTGTTAGCTCTTTCTGAAAGTTGGGATTTGAAGGCAACAATTATAAGAGACAACTATAATCTTGAAGAAACAACTCTTGATGAAATTTATGGGATGCTCAAGACTCATGAACTTGAGATGGAACAAAGAAGCAAGAGGAAAGGAGGAAAGTCAAGGACAATTGCTCTTAAGGCTGAAGAAGAATCCCCCAAGGGAGCTACCTCAAGGAAAGGCAAGGGAAAAGCGCTCATCACAAAGTCTGATACTGAGTCATCAAGTTCTGATAGTGATGATAACTCAGAAACTGAAAGCTTGCCTGAGATGGATGCTGATGAAGAGATGATGAAGCTGTGTGCTCTTATGGTGAAAGGAATCACAAGGATTGCATACAGGAAGTTCAGGAAAGGAAAGAGGTTTTCCAGGAAAGGTGCAAGTTCTGATAAGAAGAATTTCAGAAAATCTGAAAGCAAAGGAGTGAAGTCTGACAGAGGAGATCACTCAAATGTCAAATGTTATAAATGTGGTGAGAAAGGCCACATATCTCCTGATTGTAAGAAAATGAAGAGTGACAAAGGCAAGGCTCTTGTCACAAAGAAGAAAAGCTGGACAGACACTTCAGATTCTGAAAGTGAGGAGAACTATACCTTGATGGCAAATGCTGATAGCAGTCCTGAAGCTGCTGAGTTAAAGGTACCTCAAACCACTTATGCCTTTCATCCTGATGATATTAATGAGTTGAGAAGATATCTTAAAACCATGTTTATTAGTTATGGAGATCAAACTTTAACATGTAAAAGATTAACTTCTGAAAATCTTGCTTGTAAAAAGAGGAATGATTATTTAGAAAAAGAGTTAGTCATGTTCCATCAAACTCAGAAAGATAGAGATGATGTTTTCTATGTTAGGGATGAAGTACTTAAAATGAATGAATCTCTAAAAACTGAGCTAGAAAAGGAAAGAGAGATTATCAGGACTTGGACTAACTCTGGCAGAACAACTCAGAATTTGTTAAGTAGTGGAAACTGGAAAGAGGGCTTAGGTTATGGAGATGATAAGAATGATAAAGGAATTGTAGAAATTAAGCCTATAGTTGTTAAACAAAAGCCAAAGTTAAAACCTGTTAAGTTTGTAGCTGTAAAGTCTGAAACTGAAAAATCAGAAGTTAAAGAGGAATTAACTTCTGACAAACTAAACCAGGAAAAGACAACTAAAGTAAACGTGGGCTTAATGATAAAGAAGCAGCTTAAGCATAAGCTGAAAGAAGTTAAGAATATAAACAAGGTAAAGTCACCTAGGAAAAATAGGAATGGAAAGGAAGGTGTAAATAAAGGCAATGATTATAAGCCTGTTCCTAATGCTCCTAGAAAAACATATCATAATTGTGGAAGTTCTAACCATCTAGCTTCTTTTTGCAGGAAGAATAAGAACATAAACTCCTTACCTTCAAAGTCAGGAGTTAGGAGTCAGTCTGTTAGATATAGGCCACAAAATCCTTGTTTTCATTGTGGTAGTTTATGGCATTCCATTTATACTTCTAAGGAATATCATAGTTTGTACTATGATTATTATCAAATAAAACATTCTTTAAAGAAAGTTAGCATTGTTCCTTCAAGTGTAAGTTCTGATACAAAGTCTGATAGTATAAATACTGATAAGAAAAATGTTAACATAAACTCTGATGCTAAATCTGCTGCAAATGTTAACAAACTTAATAAGGCCACAGGATCCAAGCAAGTCTGGGTCCTTAAAACTAATCATTAGTGGTCTTTGTAATCGCAGGGCAACAGGAAAAACATCCTAGTTCTAGACAGTGGATGTTCAGGACATATGACTGGAAATAAAGCCCTGCTATCAGACTTTGTGAAGAAGGCTGGCCCAAGTGTTTCTTATGGAGATGGCAACATTGGAAAAACATTGGGATATGGCAATATCAATCTTGGGAATATCATCATTAAAGAAGTAGCTCTGGTCTCAGGACTTAAACACAATCTGCTGAGTGTTAGTCAAATCTGTGACAGAGGTTATCATGTGCATTTCTTTGAAGAACACTGTGAAATTGTAAGCAAATCTACAGGCAAAATTGTTCTGAAAGGATACAGGCATGGTAACATTTATGAAGCCAAGCTTTCAACAAGTACTGATGGGTCTGCAATCTGTCTGGTGAGTAGAGCGTCAATTGAAGAAAGCTGGAATTGGCACAAGAAACTCTCTCATTTAAATTTCAACAATATAAATGAACTGGTCAAGAAAGATCTTGTGAGAGGACTGCCAAAGTCAGTATTTGCTCCTGATGGCCTTTGTGATTCTTGTCAGAAGGCTAAACAAAGAAAATCTTCATTCAAGAGCAAGACTGAATCATCAATTCTTGAGCCTTATCACCTATTACATGTTGATCTATTTGGTCCAGTGAATGTCATGTCTATTGCAAAGAAGAAATATGCTATGGTCATAGTGGATGAGTTCACCAGATACACATGGGTGTATTTCTTGCACACAAAAAGTGAAACTGCATCTGTCTTGATAGATCATGTCAAGAAACTGGATAAATTGGTCAAAGATTCTGTGAAGATAATAAGAAGTGATAATGGCACCGAGTTCAAGAATTTGACAAGGGAAGAGTTCTACAAAGACCATGGAATTAAGCAGGAATTTTCTGCTCCTGGAACTCCACAGCAAAATGGAGTTGTTGAAAGAAAGAATAGAACTCTTATTGAAGCTGCACGAACAATGCTTGATGAAGCAAAGCTACCAACCTATTTTTAGGCTAAAGTTGTGCAGACTGCTTGTTTTACTCAGAATGCAACACTCATTAACAAGCAAGGAAAGACACCATATGAGATGGTGAAGAAAAAGAAGCCAAATCTGAAGTATTTTCAGGTATTTGGATGCAAGTGTTTTGTTCTTAAGACTCATCCTGAACAGCTATCCAAATTTGACTTAAAAGCTGATGAAGGAATTTTTGTTGGATATCCACTTTCCACAAAAGCCTTCAGAGTCTACAATTTAAGAACAAGGGTTGTCATGGAATCTATCAATGTCTCCTTTGATGATAAGAAGATTATTGGACTTGAATATTTCAATGATCATGATCACCTGAGATTCGAAAATGAAGACTTAAATTCTGATACTGAAAATCCTGACAGTCTAAATCCTGATACTGCAAACTCTAATGGATTAAACTCTGATGTTATTGAAATATTGGTGACTACGTCAAAGGAAGATGCACCTGTGCAGGGGGAGCATACTAAAGATATAACCACATCTCAAGAAGCATCAGAACATACAACTGGCTCTTCAAGTTCTGATTCATCAAAGTTCTGATAAGCCAAGTTCTGATAGTTCTGAAAACTTAAATTCTGAAGAATCCAACTCAGAGAGCATAGTTTCAGGGGGGGCATCAAAAAATATTGATGAAGATGGCATGGATCATGGGGGAGCATCCAGTTCTAGAGAGAACCTTCCATCTGCAAGGAAGTGGACTAAATCACATACACCTGACTTAATTATTGGGAATCCTGATGCAGGTGTCAGAACTAGAACAGCTACTTCAAGTGAATGTCTATAATTCTTTTCTTTCTCAGACTGAACCAAAGAAAGTAGAAGAAGCTCTTCAAGATGCTGATTGGGTGCAAGCAATGCAGGAAGAATTAAATTAATTTGAAAGAAACAAAGTATGGACCCAAGTGCCAAGACCAAAGAACAGATCTGTTGTTGATACAAAGTGGGTGTTCAGAAACAAAACTGATAGTGATGGCATAATTACAAGGAATAAAGCAAGGTTGGTTGCAAAAGGATATTCTCAATAGGAGGGAATTGATTATGATGAAACATTTGCACCAGTTGCTAGATTGGAAGCCATAAGGATATTTTTGGCTTATGCTGCTCACAAAAAGTTTATTGTCTTTCAAATGGATGTGAAAAGTGCTTTTCTCAATGGAGAATTGGAAGAGGAAGTATATGTTGAACAACCTTCAGGCTTTGTAGATCTCCAGTATCCAAATCATGTCTGCAGGCTTGATAAAGCACTTTATGGCCTTAAGCAAGCTCCAAGAGCATGGTATGAGACTTTAGCTCAGTTTCTTATGGAAAGTGGATTTAACAGAGGAACTATAGACAAAACACTGTTCAATCTCAACCATGGAAAGGACTTACTTTTGGTTCAGATATATGTTGATGATATCATCCTTGGTTCTACAAATGATAGACTTTGCAAGAAGTTTGCCAAACTGATGCAGTCAAGATATCAAATGAGTATGATGGGGGAACTTAGCTATTTTCAGGGCCTACAAGTCAAGCAGAATGAAGAAGGCACTTTTATTTGTCAAACCAAGTACACCAGAAATTGGCTGAAGAAATTTTGAATGCAAGATTGTTCAAGTGCATCCACTCCCATGGCCACTGCAACAAAACTAGATAAGGATACTGGTAAATTAGTAGATATTACTGATTACAGAGGTATGATTGGCTCTCTACTCTATCTAACTGCTAGTAGACCTAATATCATGTATGCTACCTGTCTTTGTGCAATATTTCAAGAAGATCCAAGAGAACCTCACTTAACAGCTGTGAAAAGAATTTTCAAGTATCTTAAGGGAACAGCTGATCTGGGATTGTGGTATCCCAGAGAATCAGACTTTAAACTAATAGGTTAATCAGATGCAGATTTTGCAGGTTGTAAAATTGACAGGAAAAGCACAAGTGGAAACTGCCAATTTCTTGGAGACAGATTGGTTTCTTGGTTTAGCAAAAAACAAAATTCAATTTCCACATCAACTACAGAAGTAGAATACATTGCTGCAGGAAGCTGTTGTGCACAGATTCTTTGGATGAAGAATCAGTTACTGGATTATGGGTTAACATATTTTAAAATCCCTATTTACTATGATAATCAAAGTGTTATTGCTATGATAGGTAATTCAGTTCAACACTCAATGACAAAGCACATCAGCATTAGGTACCACTTCATAAGGGAACATGTGGATGAAGGTACAGTGGAATTGTACTTTGTTCCAACAGATCAACAACTAGCAGATTTCTTCACCAAACCACTGTGTGAAGCTACTTTTACAAGATTGGTAAATGAACTTGGAATGGTTTCAGGTTCTTTCTCTAAATCTGCTTAGTTTTTGTTCTGACGCATCAGACTTTATGATCAGTATTTACATATATTACTATCTTTGTGTATTCAGTGCTTATTGAAAATTGGTTAAGTACTGATTGTTGTCTGATGTGAATCTCTAAACTCAGATAGTGATATGCGTGTTTCTGTGATTATTCAATCCAATGAGGATAAATATGCTAGATGCTGACCTAGTAGTCTTTAATATACTAACAAATCCCATGTTAGAAGTAATTATTTATGTGGAAATCTATTGACACAAGTAAATTCTGATATTGAGCTTAGTTAAGTTTACTTTGTCTATCTTATTACTAAGTCAACAACTAGAATAATACTTTTCATCTGTTAAGTTCTGATGTTAGTAAATCTGGTGAATGTACTAAGTGCTGATAAGCCTCACTTATCAAAAGAAAACGAAAAGAAAATGAATAAATATCAGGTACTCCTTTGAGATCTAGAGTAAAAACTGTGGAAGGGAAGACCCAAGTGCATTGCTGGTATTAAGTAATATGCATCAAAAAAGCAAAAATAAATATTTTTCTTGGTGACTTTTCACACTCTGTGATTACTGGAGAAATACTCTGATAATTGCATAAATTCTGATAAGCAGTCATGACTCACTTACACTGAGAAGCCAATGTAAACTGGAATTTCAAAAGATGCATAAAATGAGCACAAAACAGTTGAGGTGGACTTATGCATGAACTCATTCTAAAGTAGACTTCAGAATCATGATAGGTTTTGAGCAAAGTTCTTAGTTATGCCTTATTTTTAAGATATATTGAAGTGAATCAGACTTTAATCTTTATCTGATATTTAGCTTTCTGCACACACATACACTCCATATGAATGATGAAAATTACTGTGGTGATAAATGATGTTTTCGATGAACAGCTTATGTGTCAGATTGCATAAATTTTGAGGACAAGTAATGATGGAAGTTCTGATGATTACGTTCTGAAGAAATGAAATCAGAATTTGTGTGAAGCTTTGCAGAAATAGGCATTTACTTTTCGAGTTAAGAAATCATGTTCTGATGACTGTTAAGTTATGATATAAGTCTAAGTTCTGATATTACACTCTGATTCTTTACTTGACTTATTTGTGGTTAAAATCTGAAACAGTCTTATTTAAAATCAGAATATGTTTAGGTGAGATATTAACAGTCAATACAATTAGGATTAGTGGTACACGTCCATGCACAGTAATTTTACTTGTTTCATGTGCGCATTAAATCTTATTTTACACTTCCAATGGCTGTTTTTATTCTCATCAGTCTAGGGAGACGAGGTAGAATTATTTCTACCTGTAATCATTAAATTTTCCTTGCGTCTCCTGACATTCCATTGGCTATATAACCAACACTTCATTCCAGCCAGCACATCTCTCATTTTCTCACAAACTCACTCTCGCCTTATTCTTATCACCACAAATGGCTGCATTTGGCTGGTTTTACAATTATGGTACTGAGATAGTACATGTCTTTCTCAATGGAATTCCAACTCCATACCATATCAACAACATCCCTCACAATCTCTAGATTCAATTTCCAGAGATCATTAAACGTGATCTGTTGACAGTCCGAAGAGATCTACATCTTCGTCGTCTCCGACAGCAGGAGCGAATCATTCGCCTCGCTATTCTTTTTGTTGAGAGTAGGAAGAAGAAATAGTTTCTACTCCCTGTTTCTCTTCACTGTCAGCCTTGTCTCACTTCTAAGCTTAGGACAAAAGCTGTTGATGTTAGGATTTGTGGCTTAGGACAATCTTGTACTTTTGTGATGTAATTTAAATTTCATGGAATGTATTTGCTCAATATATTAATGAAATTTTATATTTATGCAAGATTTTGTCTCTGAGTCGTTTGATATTCTGATGCATTTATAAATCCTGATTTACCCATATTCTGATGACCGTTTTAACTCTGATACAAATCAAGTTCTGATTCTGACGTGTAAATATTTGCTACTTGGTTTCTTTACGGTCATACTTTAATTGGTTATATTTTTACAGAATATTGGTCTCGCAGTGAAAATAATTTATTAAGTGGGAACAGTTTTAAATTTTAAACTAAAACTGAACTACCTTAATTAATGGGATTACTTGGTAAGTGGAACAGTTTTTCCTTGAAAAACTGCATGTGATAAGTAATGATTACTGTATTCCCGTGCCCATTAATTATCCTTTACTGCTGCATGTTTGACAGGTGTCCAACGGTTACTTTTTCTACCGTGTATAATTAAAAGAGAGAAAGGATTCTAAAATCTTTTATTTACTTTAACATTTTATCTCTCTCTTTTTACTACTATTCTCTCTCATCTCCTGGCGCTTTTTCATACAGACATTTTATCAAACACCTTACATGCAACCTTATTTCTCAATTTTTCTCATGGCACCTAAGGATTTGATTATAGATGGAGCCAAGTTTGTACCCAACAACTATGCTGCAATCTTGAACCATGCTAAAGCTCCATCTGATTTGCACTTTGTGCAAGATCTTCTAGCACACAGTGAGATTGGGTATGCGTTGACCCAACCTCAAGTAATTTCAAGCCAACAAGTTCTGACGTTCTGCCGGACTGGACATTTTGATAATGGTGGTGCTACTGGAACTCCAAGCATTATTTTTGAAGTAAATGATGTTGAGCATGTGGTAACTCCTGGAGCAGTTCGTAAAGCTCTACACTAACCAGAAGGCTGCATTTTCTCAACAGCGGAGGAACCTGTTCTCCAGCAGCTCATGGCCAATTGGGGTATGAGAAGAGTTTGGCCAAGCTTGGACAGTTGAAAAGAGCACATATCAGAAAGGAATGGAGCTTTTTCTTCGACTGCATCACTAAGGCATTCTCCAATAAGTGTTCCAACTTTGATGCCATTCCAATTATGAGTCAACACATCGGGTATGCTATTATTCACCAAACTCATTTTGATTTTGCAAGAGCTGTGCTAGGTTTTATAGGGGATAGGATGACAAAAGATAGGAATGTAGTCTACTTTGCTAGATTCTATCAGCTTATATATAACTTCTGTTGTCCTGATGAACCCTAACCTACCACTGACTTAATTCCACCCTTTAAGCTTGCAAAATGGGCTTTTAATGACTTGGTAAATGCTGACCTTAAGAAAAAGGTGGTTAGACCCTTACAGATACCTCGGTCTGTAAAACAGATCCTGGTAAATGCTGATCCTCAAACCTACAGATCTGTTTACCGTAAAGTACAACTGACCAACACATCCCAGACACCACAACAACCATCAGAATATACCACTTATACACCTCAACCTACTCAACCCTCTATCGGAACATACATCAAACCTTTACAGATATCTCAATCTTCATCATCAGCACATACTGTGAGGCCTTCATCTTCAAAGCCCAAGAGGACAAAGACTGTACCTCAGACACCACAAAAGAGAAGGATGATTGTTCTGAGAGATGAGTCAGACAGTGAGGTCCAGGTTCCTGTGTCAGAACCTGTTGTCAAAGAAGCTGAGAAGGTCTCTTCTCAAAAGGATACTGGAATTGGGGGCTCTAAGCTTCTCAAAAGGCTTAGAAGGATGTATTCTGCTGAAACTCCCAGGGAATCTCCACCTTTAAAGAGATACAAGAAACAGAGAGCACAAAGGTACAGGGCTGAGTTAGTTTCAGAGGATGAGGAAGCAGCAGCTAAGGAAGGAGATTAGGAATCTCTGATCTCAAAAGAGCCAGAATTTACTGAAGCTACTGCATCTACACCTCCATTGTCACCAACTCAGGAAACTGCTCAAGATAAAGTATCTACACCACCTGTGTCTCCTGTAAATGAACCAGTATCTACTACAGACCCAGGCACAAGTGCTGAGATTGATATTCACAAACTAATTATGCCTGAGGTTCTCTACTTAGAAGCTCCACCAGCTCCAATCAATCCATCAACAACACCAATTCCTGATGCTAATGAAATTCCAGAATTATCTACAACACCTTCTCTGCATCTAGACATTGAAGATCAGACTATAGGTGAGCATCAGAATATGGCTGTTGATCAGATCTTGAAAGCAGATCAGCACTTAGAGGATGATGTTGAAGCCTCAATAGCCTCTCATACTGTTCTTTTATCAGAGGATGTTAACTCTGTAAGTTCTGATGCTGCAAATACTGATGATACTGGTGATGCTGCTACAAATGCAGATGCTGATGAAGCTGGTCCTTCTGGACATGCACCTCTACAAGCTCCTTCAAAAGCTGAACTAGTTTAAAAGTTTGTTAGAGGAGATGCAGCAGTACCTTGGATTGAAACTCCTAGAGGACAGGATTGGACTAAGGAGTGGAATACAGTTACCTTTGTTCCAAATAAAAGAATTCTTGCTGAGCACTTGGCAAAAGCTGATGAGATGCTAGTTAATGATGATTTCAAGACACAGCTGAGAGTTACTGCATTGAGTACTAGACACCTTCACGGTCAATACTCAACAACTCATGTCGAGGTGCATAAAATTCAAGAAGCATTACTCAAGCAAGAAATGACTATGAAACTTGAAAAGAAAAGTTTTTTCCAACCTACCTTTGACAGAGTTGCTTACATTGAGAAAACCCAAGAGAAGCAACAATCTCAGATTGATGAAATTTTGAAAAATCAAGCTTCTCAGCAATCTCAACTCGATGAAATTCAATCTTCAGTGGAATTGCTTGTCTCTCTTCTTTTACCTGCTGATGCCAAAAAGGGGGAGAAAGTAATTAAGTCCAAATGCAAAACTGTTAAGACACTGAAGGGGAAGGATGATGAAAAAGATGACCAGGGAAACTCTGGAATGAGTGGAGGTCATGGTCAAGGTAGAGATCTCTCATCAAGAAGAGCTGGAACTACAAGTCATAGAACAAGTTTTGATACTGGGAGAAGAATAACTTCTGATACTGGTAAAAGGATAAGTTCTGATGAACTTTTGGATCTTGATGAAGAAATTTCAAGACAGTTATTTCTGAAAGAGAATCCAGGAATGGACTTTGAGAGTCTAATGGAAGAAGAAGCTAGACTTAAGTCAGAAAAAGTCAACTCCAAATCTGAAGCTTCTGTTGGTAAAAAGAAACTTCATACGGCTAAAGGCATTGTGATAAAAGAAAGGACAAATCCTGTGGCAACTAAGGTCAAATCACAATTGTAGATAGATCCAAGGTCCAAGGGCAAAGAAAAAGTTGGTGAAACTATAAAGGTTTATGTGCCTCCTATGGATGAAGAAATTTATATTGAAGATGCTGATCTTACTCCGACTTCAAGGAAGATTTCTAAGACAACCTCTGACATGGCTCAAGTTGTTCAGAGTTAAGATTTAGTTAGTTCTGGTATAAACATGAAGCAAGCAACCTCTGACATAGCTCAAGTTGACTTGATATCAGAAGATAAATCAAAGGAAACCCCTGACATTGCTCATGTTAAATCCTCAAGGTTACTCCTACCAGATTTCACTAAATCCAAACAGACTCAACCTTTGAAGACTGCAGCAAATGGTTTTGAAGCAAGAGTGGTTACTGGAAAGGAAGCAAGAGATAAATCTGGATTAGGTAGTGCTGATGAAAGAAGAGTGCAGAACACAACCAATTATCCAACTTCCTTAAGTGAATCAGGTGTTGGAGCAACTCCTGAAAGATTGAATCAACTAGAATCTGTATAGATGGTCTACCATACCTACTTGAAAGAACACATCTTGTTATATTTCATGACAGATGGTAAGGTTTATCATATAAGGGAAAATGTTATACCACTGAAGTATTTTGAAGAACTAGAACATGTCTTATTCTTACTTCAAGTGAATGACAGAATAATAGAAAGTGCTGCAAACTATTTGAAGACTTAAATTTAGAGACAGAAAAGGCTTTATTCTGTAAAGTCTGACAGCACGTATCTTCCAAAGTACAGAGATCACAAGGGTGATATTGTTGAGATGAAGCCTAACTCTGCCAAGATTATAACTACCTTTCTGGGTTATAAGGCTGTAGAATTCAATCTTGAGTTTGACAAGGCATATTTGATCAGACTGGATCAGGACATAAGGAAAGCTAGAATAAATGATCTCAGGGCTGCTATTTTTCAAACTGGTGAAGATTCTGCAGAACTCAAAGATGCTAAAAGGAGGATGATTGATGAACTCAGATATGCTGAGAGATGTTTGTTAAAGAACTATCTCAGAACAAATCCTGACATCAGAGAGATCAGAAAGTGAAGCCAAGTCAAGATCTACAACTGCTCAAATTTTGATATATATACAGACTAAAGTTGTTATCAGAAGTTAAAGTTGGTAAAGCTTTAAGGACTGTAAGTTGTAGTTATATAGTCAATTTTTCATGCACTTGTACTTAATGTTTTTGACATCATCAAATATCTATTAAACTTGTATATTATGCTAATTTACAAGTTGGGGGAGATTGTTAGATATATTTGATAATGTCATGTCTAATATGATTTATGTTTAGTTTTCAGATCTTACTTAAACAGGACAAATCAGTACTTAACTGAAATCAGCACTTATACTGAAGTCAGAACTTAAGTGATCAGTACTTAAGGTTCAGGAGATATTTATCAAGAGATAAAATCAGAACTTAAAGGAAAGTTTCAGATAAGGAAGGTGGTTAATTGAAAGGAAAGAAGATCGAGACAAACGTAAGAAGAGATATGCATGAAGAAGGAATTCTATGAAGAATGGAATACTTGGAAGAAAAGATATCTGATTAATATATTTTAGGAAGCAAAATTATATTCCATATCAATTAGCGATTATCTTGTAACTGTGTAGTATATAAACACAGACATAGGGTTTACACTATAAGTGTTATCGTTATCGAGAATATTATTCATTATAACCCTAGAAGCTCTCGTGATATTTGTTCATCACTGAGAGAGAATAGTTCCATATTGTAACAGAGTTTATTGCATTGAATCTGTTACTTGTGTTATTTGAATTCGATTTGATTGTGTTATACACTGTATTCAACCCCCTTCTACGGTGTGTGTGTGACCTAACAAGCTTGTTCTTTAAATATTCATTTTCTTACTTGACAGTTTCAAGCTCAAGAAGCTGCAGTTCCAAATCTTGATTCTCAATCTCAAGGTTCTCATTTAACTTTGACAGCCTACTCACTTCCTCAGTAGCTGCCACCATGCTTGTTTGGATATGAAACATCTCTACACTCATCTTTTCAACAGTTTCTTTATATTGGCTTGTATTTAAATCAATGGTGGTTAGAGTTGGTACCTCAGATTTTGATGAGGATGATTCTCATTGCTCAATAGCCATTAGTGCATAGTTTCCAAACTCTTTATTCTCATCTTCATCATCAATATCATCCCAACTTTTGCATTTTGCAATATAAGCCTTTCCTTGTTGTTTCTTCAAGAGAGCTTCATAGTTTTCCTCCAATTCCAAATAGACTTTGTCCTTCTTTATCTTCTTAGGCTTCCTACACTCAGTAGCAAAGTGACCCAACTCATCACAGTTGAAGCACCTTATCTTTGATCTGTCAACAGATCGAGTCTTGTAGCCACCTTTGCTAGCTGAGTTATACTGAGTCTTTAGTTTCCAGTTGTTGCTGTTGGAAGACTGTCCCTTATTCTTGAAAAACCTAGGCATCTTAAATCTAATGTTAGAGAATTTCCTAGATAAGTAAGCCATTGATTGGTCCATTTCATCTAGTTCATCCAAGGTGTAAAACCCATCTTCCTCTAGCTCCAAAATAACTTGTTTCTGAGGTTTTTTGTTCTTTTGCTCCACAGCTTAAATAACTGGAACTTCAGCATCTTGTTCATCTTCACTTGCTTCACTTTCATTTACAACTAAGGCACTTGAACCATCAACCACATGTCATTGGTTTGCCTTTTTTGACTTTCTTTGTAACATTTCAAGTTCATAGGTTTTCAAGATCCCATATAATACTTCCAATGTTATTCTGCTCAAATCTCTTCCTTCTCTAATAGCTGATATTTTCTGTTCAAGGTAATCAGAAAGAGCTAGCAAGAACTTTAGGTTAACCGCCTCAGCTTCATAATACTTATCATGAAACTGCAAGTCATTTATCAGTTTGTTAAACCTTCCAAAAAACTTAAGTAATTCCTTCTTTAGGCTTTGCCATGAATCCCTCATACTGAGACACCAGTATCCTCCTTTTATTTGATCTAACTTCCTCTGTACCTTCACACAGGATCTCAATCCTCTCCCAAATATGTTTGGTTGTGTCACAGTTGACAATATTGTTGTGCATAACATTGTCAAGTGACTCTATCAGAATTAGTTGCAGGCCACTATCCAGGGAGACTTTTTCCTTTTCAGTTTCAGTGTATTTTGAAGGGTCTTTAGGGTCATAATGAGTTGGGATGACCATATCTCCATCAGTAGATTCATCAACCCTTCCTTATGAACAACATCATCTTTTTTTTCCAAAGTGTGTAGTTGATTTTATCAAAGGCTGGTATCTTGATACTGCATATCATTTGTGCACTCAGACTTCCAAGATCTTTATTAGTTTTCTTTTAGATATTTCTCGGATACCACTTGTTAGCTATTTAGTACAACACATAGGGGGTGAATGTGTTTTCTTGATTTTTAGCCTTTTTAAAGTTTGGATAATGGTGTGTGAACAAAGTAGTTTAATTTGTAGAGTTATTATGTTAGCAGGATAAAAAAACAAGCAAGGCAAACATAATATTTCAAAACTCACTTAATTTGTATTAATTAATTTTGTCTTGCTACAAATTCCGAGTTCTTAAAAATATAAGAACTCGGCTTCTTCCTTGAGAGAATACAAGAAAATGTAAAATTGTTTGATCTCTTCTAAATTAAGGACCAGATCATGCTTTATACACTAGCAGCACGGGTTTACAAAACTTGCACTAAAATGTATTAAATTCTTTTCTGAAACAACCTTTTTATATTTACATTTCTAGCTTAGAAAATCTGTGTAGAATCTTGCAGGTCTGTGACCGTCCATTGTCTAGTTAATCTTGACCCTTGATCTTGTATTTTCCCCGGCTACTTTGTAGACTTTTCAATCTAGTTGATAGATCGTGTTACATATTGAATTCTCAATGATCAGAAGAAGCTCGGGATCGGGTTGTTTGGATATCATCAGGATCTGATGTAGCGTTAGGATTTGGCATGTCATCAGTATTTGAATGTCATCAGTATTTGAAGGCAGTTAGCATTAGAGGATTTGTTCTGTTCCGTATAATGTGGAGCAGATATCTGTTACGTCTGAGTTATAGGACTTTATCTTTTTAGTTTAAGATATGTATCAGTTTCAGTTAGTTTTTGATAATGCATATCTTAGATTAATTTGTTGTAGCTGTGTAGTATATAAACACAGTTTAGGTCATCACTTAGTGTAACACACTCGAGGATCATTCGACCTAGCAGCTCTCAAGAACATCAGTATTTCTTAAGAGGATTTTGTAACAGTTTTTTGTCAGAAATATAAAAAGTTGTTATATTTTATTACTTGTTCGAAACATTTATACAATTGTATCCAACCCCCCTTAAACAATTGTATCTTTACTGGGCAACAATTGGTATCAGAGCTCACTGATAATTTACAATCAGAAATGATCTAAACATGTCTCTGAACAAGTATGAAAGCATTAAAATTCCCATTCTGAAAAAGACTGAATATCCAACATGGAAGGTGAAGATGCTACAGATCCAGATTATCTAGACGTAATCAATGATGGACCCTTCATGCCAACAAAACTAGTGCCTGCAACTCCTACGGTTGCTGAACATTATTAACTGAAAGAGAAGACAGAATGGACACCAGAAGAGAAAGTAGTTGTGCTGAAAGATGCAAAGGTAAGAAACATTTTGCATAACAGTCTTGATTCTGTGATGTCAAACAGGATTATAGCCTACAAGACTGCGAAAGAGATCTGGGATGCTCTTGAAACTCAATGTCAAGGAACCATGGCCATCAAGAAGAACAGAATGGCTGTTTTGATTCAAGAATATGAACACTTTGAGGCCAAGCCTGATGAAAGTCTCACTGACATCTATGACAGATTTCTAACCCTGCTCAACAATCTGTCTTTGGTGGGAAAGGTGTATGATCGAGAGGATTCAAACACCAAGTTTTTGAGAGCTTTGAGTGAAGAATGGGAGACTCAGACTTCAATCATACAACATCAGTATACTCTGGAAGTAATTACTCTGAATGAAGTCTATGGCATGCTGAGAACTCATGATTTAGTGGTTCAGTAAAGGAGGGAGAGGAAAAATAACAAAGGGAAATCTGTTGCTTTGAAAGTAAATGATAAAGCTTCAAAAGAAAAGTCTGCTGGAGCTACAAGAAAGAAGAACAATTTGCCAGAATCAGATACTGATGATTTATCATCAATCCTGATAATGATACTGATTCTGAAACTGATGAAAATATGACAGATTCTAATGTCATGCAAATGGCCGCATTCCTTGTTAAGGGCTTCAGGAGGATGCAATTCAAGAAGTCTAAGAAGTCTAACATACTCTCTGATTCTGAAAATGATGACACATGTTATGCATTGATGGTTGGCTTTGATCATCCTGCTTCCTCTGAGTCTAAGGTACAAACTCCTTTCTTCTCTTTTGATACTGAGAATATATATGAGTTAAAATCTATTCTTAAATATTTGCATGGTAATTTTAAGAATAAGACTCTAGAAAATGATAGACTTATAACTGAAATTGAGATCTTGAAGTCTAGGAATGAACAGTTAGAGTCTGACTTAATAAATCAGATAGATTTGAAGAAAGAATGTGAGAGAGCTAAACATTCAGTTAAGATTCTTGAGGCTAGATACAGTATGTTAGAAAAGGATCTAGAAAATGAGAGAAAAACTCTTAAATCCTGGACTATTTCAGGCAAAAAGGTTCATGAGATAATCTCAAAGAAAAACTGGAAAGAATGCTTAGGCTATAAAGATGGAGTTAAGGATGTTGACACTGAAAATAAAATCACTCTTAAAACTCTTATTAAGTTTATCTCTTCAGAAGCTGATGAACCCAAATCCACTTTTGAAAAGGGTTCAACATCAGTATCACAAGAAAAACTGGTAAGTGATAAAACTCTAAGAAAGGAAAGCAAGGAAACCATTATGTCTGTTAAGAAAAAAAGAACATAGGACTTTTGTCAGCAAGACAATTAAAAAAGAAAATATTTGAGGCTACTGATAAACCTCAAGCAAAAAGTCCTAAAAGAAACAGGAATGGTAAGCAAGGTATTTCTAAGGATTCAAATTACAAGGTTGTTCCCAATGCTCCTAGGAAAACTTGCTTTAACTGTGGAAATACTAATCATCTTGCTATTGATTGCAGGAGGAATAAGAAAAAGAAAACTGCTATTCCTGAGTGATGTTAGGGGTAAACCACAAAATCCTTGTTTTCATTGTGGTAGCAGTTGGCATTCGATTTATACTTGTAGTTCTTATCAAAAGTTGTATCACAATTACTATGAACCTTTGCCTAAGTTTAATAAAGTTGCTTGTGTGCTTAATTCTGTTGGTTTTACTAAATTTGCTTCTGACAAGACAAATCCTGACAAAGGAAAAACTATCAAAAGTACTCCTGACACACAAAGGCTTAAGTTTTCCAAAAAGAGGACCCAACAAGTGTGGGTCCTTAAAATCCTTCTAATTAATTATTCTTTTGATTTCAGGGTAACAAGAAAAATACACTTGTCTTGGATAGTGGATGCTCAGGACACATGACTGGAAATAAATCCCTGCTGTTAGAATTTGAGAAGAAGGTTGGACCAGATGTATCTTATGGAGATGGAAATGTAGGAAATACTCTGATAATTGGAAAAGTGGAAATAGAGAATGTAGCCCTGGTGGATGGACTGAAGCATAATATTCTGAGCATCAGTCAAATCACTAACAGGGGTTATCATGTGGTATTCTATGACACACACTGTGAAGTTGTTCATAACAAGTCAAAGAAAATTGTCTTGATAGGATACAGACATGGTAACATTTATGAAGCAAGGCTACATGAAAGTCTTGAAAAGGAAGCTACTTGCCTTATCTCTAAGGCATCAGTAGATAAGAGCTGGAACTGGCATAAGAAGTTTTCACATCTTAACTTCAATTCAATCAATGAATTTTCCAAGAAGGAGCTTGTAAGAGGATTGCCAAACATGCTATACTCAAGTGATGGTCTTTGTGATGCTTGCCAAAAGTCTAAACAAAGAAGAGTATATTTCAAAAGTAAAATAGAATTCTCTATCTCTGAGCCATATCACATACTGCACCTGGACCTTTTTGGACCAGTGAACATAATGTCCATCAACAAGGAAAGGTACACACTTGTAATTGTTGAGGATTTCACTAGATATACATGGGTTTATTTTCTACACGGGAAGGATGAAACTCCAGAAATTCTTCTGGACCACATAAGGTAAATTGAAAATGGATCTACTCACAAAGTGAAAATCCTGAGAAGTGATAATGGCACTGAATTCAAGAACTCAAAGATGGAGGAATTCTGCAAGTACAAAGGCATAGAGCAATAATTCTCAGCTCCTGGTACACCTCAGCAAAATGGTGTTGTTGAGAGGAAGAACAGAACCTTGATTAAAGCTGGCAGAACTCTTCTAGAAGAAGCAAAACTACCCACTTACTTTTGGGCTAAAGCATAAACACAACATGTTATACTCAGAATATCACTCTGATAAACAGATATGGTGTTACTCCTTATTAAATGCTAAAAGAAAAGAAGCTCGGTCTCAAACATCTTCATGTATTTAGATGTAAGTGCTTTTTTTTTAGAACTCATACTGATCAGCTTGGAAAGTTTGAATCAAAGGCTGATGAAGGAATCTTTGTTGGATGCTCACTATCAAAAGCATACATAGTGTTCAATCTGAGAACATACACTGTAGTAGTCTCCATAAATGTATCTTTCGATGATAAGAAGATTCCTAGTTTTGAAGAAGACAGTCATGAAAGCTTAATCTTTGCAAATGAAAATGCATTGTTGGAATCTGGATCAAACTCTAATGAACTGTCAAATCCTGATGATCCAAATCCTGAAACTCCTTTAGATTCTGAAGATCATCACTGTACTAATGATCCTACACATGTTGAGGGGGAGCAACAGCAAGGGTCAGATGATGGTACTAACACTAAAGAATCATCTCAAGATTCTTCTCAATCTAATCTCTCAGAATCCAATGTTGATTCAACATCAGATGAACATGAGTCAAGTCCCAATATCTCATCAGGAGATAACACAACAGATTCAAGGGGAGCCTCAAATATATTTGAAGAGGCATACAATTCAGGGGGAGCATCTAGCTCCAGAAGGACACTTCCCAGTGCCAGAAAATGGACTAAAGATCATACTCCTGATCTGATCATTGGAAATCTTGATGATGGTGTAAAGACAAGAAGTGCAAGTCAGAATGAATGTTTATATCACAATCTACTTTCAAAAGAAGAGCCAAAGAAAGTAGAAGATGCACTCAAGGATGCAGATTGGGTCATGGCTATGCAAGAAGAATTGAATGCGTTTGAAAGAAATAAAGTGTGGAAGCTGGTGCCTAGACCTAAGAACATGTCAATTATGGGCACAAAGTGGGTCTTTAGAAACAAGACTGATTCTGATGGAACAATCATCAGAAACAAGGCAAGGTTGGTGGCTAAAGGATATTCCCAACAGGAAGGTATTGACTATGATGAGACATTTTCTCCTGTTGCTAGGTTGGAAGCAATCAGAATCTTCTTGGCATATGCTGTTCACAAGAAGTTCAAGGTCTTCCAGATGGATGTCAAGAGTGCATTTCTCAATGGAGAACTTGAAGAAGAAGTCTATGTTGAATAACCACCAGGATTTGTGGATCCCAAACATCATGACTATGTTTACAGACTTGATAAAGCACTCTATGGACTGCAGCTAGCACCTAGAGCATGGTATGAAACCCTTGCTCAGTTTCTACTTGAAAGTGGATTCAAAAGAGGTACAATATATAAAACTCTATTTTATCTGAATAAAGGTAAAGATTTGCTTTTTAGTCCAAATTTATGTGGATGATATCATTTTTGGATCAACTAATCAAACACTGTGTGATAAGTTTTCAAATTTGATGCAATCAAGATATCAAATGAGTATGATGGGAGAGATGAGCTACTTCCTAGGCTTGCATATTAAATAGACTGATAATGGCATCTATATCAATCAGTCCAAATACACAAGAAATCTACGGAATAGGTTTAATATGCAAGAAAGTGCAACTGCAAGTACTCCTATGGCAACTGCTACAAAACTTGATCTAAATGAAGGTACAACAGTTGATGTCACATCTTACAGAGGTATGATTGGTTCTCTGTTATACCTAACTACTAGCAGGCCAGACATTATGTTTGCCACCTATTTGTGTGCAAGATTTCAGGCAAATCCAAGGGAGCCACATCTAATTGCAGTAAAGAGAATTTTCGGATACCTCAAGGGTACTGTTTCACTTGGACTTTGGTATGCAAGGGAAGCTGATTTTGCATTATGTGGTTATTCAGATGCTGATTTTGCTGGATGCAAAATAGACAGGAAGAGTACATCAGGAAGCTGTCAGTTCTTGGGAGGCAGATTAGTCTCATGGTTCAGCAAGAAGAAGAAATCTATTTCTACTTCAACTGTTGAGGCTGAATATATTGCAGCTGGGAGTTGCTGTGCTCAGTTGTTATGGATGAGAAATCAGCTCATGGACTATGGATTATCATTCTCAAAAATTCCTATTTACTGTGATAATCAAAGTGCTATTACTATGACAGGAAATCCGGTGCAACACTCTCTTACAAAGCACATCAGTATCAGATTTCACTTAATAAGAGAGCATGTCATGGAATGAACCATAGAGCTTCATTTTGTTCCTACTGATCAGCAGCTGGCTGATATCTTCACAAAGCCATTACCTGAAGCAACATTTACAAAGCTTGTGAATGAACTTGGTATGGTTAATTGGGACAAGTAAATTTTTATTTCAATTTATATTTGATCAAATCCTGATGAATATTGATCTAATCCTGATATGTCCTAAATGTTGTATTTTTAGATATTATGCCAGAAATATTTGATGTATTCTATTTTATATGCATGATAAATTAAGTGAATTTATTTGCTAATTGTGCATGTCCGAATAAATATATAACTGTCATCATTACACATCAGTCTAGGGAGACGTGCCTTAAAAATAAATCTTTTTATTAATTCATTAAGTTAACTCTTCAGTTAATAATTGGTCAGTCTCTTAGTCCCTTGATATTCTCTTGGTTATTTAAATGACTGCTCATTCTTCAGTAAAATCACATATTTTCCTACTCAAACACATCTTTTCATTTCTCTCAAACAATGGTAAACCCCGGCTGGTTTTACTGCTATGGCACAAGTACTGTGACTATTTTTCGAAATGGAATCCAGACTTCATATCCCATCAACGACATTCCATACGACATCTGGATTCAACTTCCAGAAAACATCAAAAATTATCTTCTGTTTTTCCAAAAAGAACTTCATCTCCACAATCTTAAACAGCAGGAGAAAATCATTCATTTTTCTATTCTCTTTGCTGAAAGTAGGAAGAAGAAGAAGAATTAAACATCCTCCATCCGTTTCTCTTCACCATCAGCTTTGTCAGGCTTCTTAGACCAAGGCCGTTGATGTTCAACTTCTTAGACTAGGATTATCTTGTAATCTTTTGCATGTAATCTACGAATTTCATGAAATGTACTCTTTTGATATATCAATGAAATTATATGTATGTGAATGTTCTTATTGAAACTTGTTAATCTTTACTTCATCTACTTGAACTGTATTTCTTGATGAATGTTTTGATTAAAATTGTGGTTGCTAATAATTTGTGATGCTTTGACAAACAAATGTTGAATTTGAATCGACATATCCTGAGTTAGTCAAATCCTGACAGAAGAAAGGTCTCAAATCCTGACGACAGGTCAGCACGTTCTAATTCAGATTATTAGTGTTAATCAATCTCTGAGTAAGTTTTACTGTTGCAATTAAGTGTCTCACTTAATTAATTATTAATGGTGGATTATCAGATAAACAAATTTCTAAGTTTGTGTCTTGATATAAGTGTATGTATTTTATATTTACTTCCGCAATTTACTCCACCGTCAAACTCAATTACTCAGTAATTGTTTCCTGTTCGAAGTCAAATTCGCTAAGTTACCTCCTTCATACGAGTGTGTTAAACCTATCTCTGAATAGTGAAGCTATAAAACCAGAAGAAATTCTGTGACATAATTCATCATACACTTAGTTTCACTGCGCACATCTCACATTTACTCTCTCTCACAACTATTCACATCATGACAACGTCTGAAGTTTCACCACTCTTCAGTCAAACCACAATCATTCATGGAAATACATTCGGAACTAACAATTACTTAGCTCTACTTACACATCAGCAGCTACCATCATCTTTTCATGATATTCAGGATTTTCTTCTTCTATGTCCAATTGGGTATGCTCTCACAAATCCTGTTAAGGTGTCAGGGTTGTCATGCAGGTCTGGTGCATAGATGTGGTAAATTCAACACATACTGGCTTTTCCTTTGAGTATAAGGACCAAAGATATGAAGTTGATGCTGATATTCTGCTTCAAGCCTTGAGATTGCCTGCTCTTGATGGTGCTCCTGATACTCATACCAATGAGCAGCTATTTGATATGATAAGGACCTTAGGCTATCAAGGAAAAATCACAACCATTGGAAAACTGGTCAGAACTAAACTAAAAAGAGAGTGGGACTTTTTCTTTGATTACATCAATAGGTGTTTCTTGAACAAGACAACAAACTTTGATGCTCTTCCATCCACTTCCCTGAGAATTGGGTACTCTCTTCTTAACTCTGGTAATTTTGATTATGGTAATACTATATTACAGTTCATAATTGCTAGGAGAGCAGATACTTCAGGAGTAATAGGGTATACTAGGTTTTGCAACTAATTTTCAATTTTATATGCCCTAATGCTATGTTTGATGATGATAAATTACTCCCTGTTTATCAAATTTCTGAAAAAGCAATCACTGATCATATTAAAAGGGATGAAAAGAACAAATTTTCAGGACCACCCTTTCTTCCCAAAGAGGTCAGGCAATTTCTGTTAAGAAATAGACCTACTCCTACACAAGTGCCTGCAAATCCTGATGCTGGCACCTCTGTCACAGTTCATGTTGCTAAGACTCAAGAAATCACCCATCTTGTTTCTAACCCAAGCATTTCTTCTTCCAAACAACAAACACAACAAGCCTCTAAATTAGCCTCCTCCGCTATCTCTCAAAAGACATATGTCGTAACAAAGAAAAGGTTGTTTAAGAAATCTGTCATATTTGGACAGAAAGGTAAACAAGTCTCACTGAGTGAGAGTGAGAAGAAAGAAGACTGCTTTCCAATCAGGAAAAGAAGACTGATCATACAAGAAGATTCCGAATCAGATGATCAGATGCCAATAGGGTCCCTGTCAAAAATCAAGAAGTCCATTGGTCAACATCCTGATGACTTGATTGACACTACTGAAACCATTGAGCCAACTACTGATGTTAGTGCTCTGCTTGACAAGCTTCCACTAATTGAAGCAACTACTGAACATAAGAAAACTGCAAAGAGCCAGTTGAAAAGAAAAAGTGAAGAAGTAGTTGGATACATCTGAAAGAAGAAGAAGACTCAGCCTCTTGACAAGGATGTTAGTACACAAGAACCTAGGTCTCAAAAGGATTTAGCAACTACAACACATCCAGTCACACAAGAACCATCTTCTCAAAGGAAAGATGCAGACAATGAGGCTGCACAGATTATTGTTAATATTGCTCAGAGTGACCTTTTTGCTGACTCTGTTCAACTACTACAGGAAAAGCAGAATTATCAGGAGATACTGTCAAAGGTGGATGCAATCATATATGATTCTATTTTTGAGAAGAGCACACAAGAACCTTCACCAAGCATTGCTGAAGCAGCTCACATGTCTCAGACTCCACAAGAACCATCAGTTCAAAGTACTGATGCTGGTCTTTCACCTTCTCCTGACAGATCAAATCCTAATGATACAACAGCTCCTACTAAGAATCATCCTTCAACTGCACTAGCTACAATTAATGATCCATTACTAGTTGCTAGTTTGAAAAAGCATCCTGATGTGCTGTTTGTTCCTCCACTTTCATCCCTTCCACTTGAGGAATCACCTTTAGGTATTGCTAACTTCTCATATATTCTCATGTTTGTATGATTACAAATAGTCTCTTATTTGAGGTTACCTCTATTTATATGACAAGCATACAACTCTTCTCAGCCATCTCTTATTTCTTTCCTATATGTATGATTGAGCCTTTCTGTGAGACTGTGTGAAAATATCAGATTTAAAAAAAAAATTAAGTGGCAATCTCCTGTACTTGAAAAAGGAGAGGTAGTTTTGAGACAAGAATCTTATAAGTTTTTCTTTACTTATAAAGTTTCTTTTGTGAGAATAATGTTACTCTTAAAATTAATATGTTGTGTGAGAAGTGATGAGATCTGTAACACCCCCAAAATCTGGGGTCGGGGATCCGGGTTGCCACGAGTTCTATTTCCCTTAATAATACTTAATCTTAATAATCAACCAACTACTGCGTACTATGACCCCACAATACACACACACACACACACACCACAAGTTATAGTCTCAGAGATGAATACCCAAAAATAACACAAGTCATTTTATTCCACAATTATAAACCATTACACCTTAAAAGGGTTTCTGAATAAATTTACATATTCTTTGTCATTATTACAATTCGTAAGTATACATAAGTCTGGTACATCAAAAGTTGAAAGCCTAGCCTATTGGTAGTTCCTACCTCAGCTACAACGGCATCAACGCCTATAAGAAACTGCAGAACGTTTCCTATCCGCTCACGAATTGGGAGCTTGGTCCTGTTTATCTTGTCTATCTGTTGTTGTATGATGAAAGAAGAAAGCAATGGTGAGCAACAAGCCCACCGAAATAATATGTATAATAATTAACAATATATGAGCATTCTCATAGTACTCATGAAAGTGTTGGTCAAGTAAAAATGAACCAAGTTTGATATCTTAACGCGACCAAGTCGCAAAATATACAGTATATATGTATATATACTTTTCGAAATCATGGAAGTCCTCTTCCATGCATAATATACACAGAGTTCCAGTTTATAACTGTATAAAAATATCGTTGCAAGGTGATTTCATATATCTAACCTTGTCTCAACATTTTTGTGAAAATCTTTTTCATGCATAAGATAATCATAAACCAGATATAAGTTGAAATGATGAAGTTACAAGATACTCCAATATACTTATATCTTTTCCGGATACTACTTGAACTACCACCGTTCAAGGTATCATCAGTTTCAAAAGTTCATCACATAGATGAGACTACAAGAAAAGACTTGAATAGATTCAATCTTTGAAATATCATTATAAATAATGAAGTTACGAGATACTTCATTAAGTCTCGATATATATATACACCTATATATATACATTTCATACACTCCTTGAAAACCTCTGTTATAAAAATTATAAACAGAGTTGAAATATCCAATGAATTTGGAAAGGAGAAAACCTTGGCATAAACCCGATATCTTGCTGATCAGGCAAAGATAGTAATAAGTAACATTTTCTACTAGTATATGGATGAATCCCCCACCGGTCATCACCCTGGCCGTATTAGGACCTTGTGCTGGACCGCCACCCGGTCTCTTACACGTTGATGGACTGCCACCCAGCCACTTACACTTTGATAGACCGTACCCCGGCCTGTCGCTTATGCCGACTCAATTAGATGGACTTACTTCCCGAACGTTGGGTAAGTAATCAATTCATTTATCAAAACAGCAACCTCGTTGCGAATATAAAATACACCACAGAGCCGGATCCCTCAATTTTTAAGCGAGTATTTAAATCCCCTTCGAAAGGGAGATCTTAAATTTGAAAACGAGTTTTGGGATCCGCTCTAACTTTTAAAATCATTTTGAAGACTCGAAAATATTTTTAAGAATGTTTGGAGTAATGCTGATTTAATGAAATAAATCAGTCCCGATATGTTTGAGGATATCTGAATATTATTATTTAAATAATATTCTCATAAGGATAATCATTATAAAAATAATTGAAGTAGAAGTTTTAAGACTCATACTTGAAATGAATAATAAATAATCAAAGATATACTTATACGAAAGTACGATCTTTATTTGAATAATCGAAAATAAGTTTGATTATCGAAACATTATTCTTTAATAAAATAAAGAATATTATTTAATAAAAGGAGCGGAGTCATAAGCCCTCGAATGAATATTCAAAATAATATTAATTAAATAAAATAAGCGGAGTCATAAGTCCTCGAATGAATATTCAAAATAATATTCATTAAATAAAATAAGCGGAGTCATAAGTCCTCGAATGAATATTCAAAATAATATTCATTAAATAAAATAAAGTTATCGAATAAACCTTATTCGATTAATAGTTTTGAAAACTATATCTATATATATATAAATATATATATATATATGTTATACTCGGGAACATCGACTCCCGGTTTAGAAAACGTTCACCTTTGGGTCCCCTATACTAAGGGTATACGCAACTACTGCTTATCTCTAGCATAGGTATTATGCAGTTTATAAGCATTTGAATTGATAATAGTAAATCAAGATTTCAAAACAGGCATGCATATATATATATCATATCACATGCTCCAATATATCGCACGACATTGCTAATAACAATCATGCATGTATCACAAGATAATGCATATACATATATACATCATAACACCAGTATAACGGGTAGAAAAGTTACCTGAGTGTTCCCGGATAGACTTAAGCTTAGAGTGGGTCCGATAACCTATGAACAACAACATAATTCGGAATTAAACCCCGGTCGCTTAAGAAACTAGACTTTAACCAATTGAACCTTAATGTTCGCTTATGGTCACTTCTACGCTTAATGAATCACATAAGTCGTTCGAGTACCCTCGGCTCCACCATTTTTAATAAATTAACCATTAAGAATTTTAAGGCGATTCCTTCGCGAGTACCCTACCAACTGCCTAATCCACTTTACATAATTGTTTCATACTCCAATTAGTAACTTAAGGGCCTTAACCAAGGTTTCAAATTAAGGCGAGGGGTAATGGTTCGTTCGCGAAACGCCGTTACTTAAAATGGTCGTTTCTCCTAAACCGTACATCGGATTCAAGCGTACCACATATCAAAACGAAGCTCATAACATGAACTATCTAATCATGGCAAACAGTGAGTTCACGGGTCCTGATGTTAAGAACAAAAGCAGTCTAAGGTAAATCGGGCATTACGACGGCTATGTTTATGTGATTACCAAAGTTTATACAACTCCAAATCAATCACAAACCAATATTACAACCAACATTACAACCAAAATCCATCCAATCCTCACTATATCAGTCCATTACTTCATGTTTTATCCAATTCATTCAATCACAACAAAAGCTACTAACCATACTAAGGTTCATTAACTAATAACCAAGATTCAACCATCAAAATCACTACAAACTCAACCAAACTTTAAGCAAACAAGTATAATGCTTCCCATATACTATATCAATCACAACCATTCCTAAATACTCAAAAGTAAATCTAGGGTTTGAAGTTTTATACCTTCTTGAATCTTTTAATCAATGAAAGATCCTTGGAATACCCATGGAAGCCTTGATCTATGCTTAAGCTACCTTAACCTTACAAATAAAATCAAGAATCAAAAATTTGTTCTTGAAAGTTACTATTCACCCTAAACTAAATGATTTATTTGAGCTAGAAAACCTTGGATTCAAGCACTCAAACTACTTGCTCTTCGTAGTTATGAAATATAGAATCCAAGGAAACAAACCTCTTGAATTATGATTGAGTGGAGCTTGGGTTTGGAAATTTTTCTTCTTGTTTTTCTTCAAAAACCATGAGCAAGGAGATGGGGGGGGAAGAAATGAATGTGTTTGCTTAGTTGCTTCCTTTTTGTTTGTTAATTAACCTTTTACCATGGTAAAAATTGTGTGGCTCACAATCAACCAACCAACCCTTCCCATTTGGTCATGCTTATGTCATCTACTTATGTCATTTTATTACACTTGTCTTCCTCTTGTTGGTGGGATGACATCATCATCCACTAACCCCTTTGATTAACTCCTAATTACTTGGCTAATAATCGCTGATCTGTTATACGGTTCGCTTAACTTTCGTTCACGTTTATCGTTCGAGGGATCATATTCGGGATCTTATTATTTGGGTTCCCCTACCCTTTCTCAATATTTTATATTCCTTTTATAATCCCCTCTTATAATCCTTGAATTTAAATCCTTTTAATACGATCTTAGAATTTCCATAACAGTACTCCTATATATCGTGGTCTGATAATTTTCCTTAATCAGCATCATCAGCAAAAGTTACTATTCATCAGGGTTTCAAAAAGTCCAAAATTTTTGGGTTTATTACAATCTCCCCTCCTTAAAAGGATTCCGTCCCGGAATCAGATAGAAAAAAAATGGGGGTACTTTTCTAGCATTGTGCCTTCTAACTCTCAAGTCAATTTTCCCACATTGTGGTTTTGCCACAAAACCCTGACTAGTACGATAACATTTCTCCTAAGCACTTGTTCCTTTTCGATCTATACCCTTCCTGGTTGCTCCATATAGGTTACGTTTGGTTGCATGCCTATGCGCTCATATGCCCCTATTTTTCTGGCATCCGGATTACACTTTCTTAACATTGATACGCGGAACACGTTATGAACTTGCTACAGTTTCGGGGGGTAGGGCTAGCTCATATGCTAACTTCCCAATATTACTTAATACCTTAAAGGGGCCAACAATTCGTGGGCTTAGCTTTCCTTTCTTTCCGAACCTAATTCATCCTTTCCAAGAGAATACCTATAACAGCACTATGTCCCCTACTTCCTATTCTTTGTCCTTTCGTGTCAATTCAACATACTTCTTATGTCCATCTTGGGTTACTACCAGCCCTCCTATGATTAGATCTATTATATCCTTGGTCCTTTGGACTACTGCTGGTCCGAGCATCTTGCGCTCTACAACTTCATCCTAACATAAGGGAGATCGACATTGTCTTCCCTCAAGGATCTCATAAGGTGACATCTCGATAATGACATATGATCTATTGTCGTAAGAAAACTCAATCCGCGATAAATGATCATTCCAAATTCTTTCAAGTCTATTACACAGACTCTCATAATAGTTTCTAACACTATAACTTTTGCTTCTCAATACTCCTTCTTTTCTTGTTCGTAGTCATTACTATCTTCCGTACATAATACTATATTGGTTACACTTTTGCTCATTAGTATTCTATAACCTTTTAATAACTGCATCAACCTTAGTATCATGAACGCGTTAGATTCGGAATACCGCCGCACTGATACTACTCCTTTCTAGTTGCTTCTATCTTCAAAAGCTTGGTCCTTCATATAGAAGTAAAAGAATTTATTGAGAGATCACTATGATCATGAACACTTGTTATATCGCATAGTTAGTACATAAGGTGGCCAGCCTTTAGTACTTGACAAGCAATTAAACAACATGTGGTATCCTACTAGGCTTCTATCACACAGATAGATAGTCATTCGGCAATACCTCCCCTTCTGGAAGGGTTGTTCTTTTCAGCTTATATAAAATGAAAAAGAGAGAAAAGAATGAATTGAATAGAATTGTATATATATAAAATATACTGCCACAAAATATCTGGCTTGGAATCTACCTCTGAACTATAGAGGTTTGTCATAGGAGAACAAAACATATACGTATATATAGCAACATCAGGTATTATAGCATCGTATTTCACATGCCTAAATATTTTTGATATTCTGTCCATCATTCTATGGACCCATGCTCTTGCTCGAGCTTATACACAATCACCTTTGAAACTCCCTCGACATCGAAAATCAAATCTGGGATTTCATTCTAGACATCATCGTTACTAGAATTCTATGCTTGCATCGCAACCTTTCTCGTATAGTAATACGACTCTCTATTGATAAGAAGGAATAAGTATTCAATAGGTAAATAATCGACTTAATTAGTCTATTAATGATAACTTATACATCACCACAACCCGATTAGTGGTAACCAATCTCAACATCCATTACACTACAACTCTCATGGTTGTAATTGGCTCATTATTCAAAGAATCGTTGCTGTATTACTATGGTCCACCACTGACCTACTGTCGTCATTCGTTTTCCTTGGAATCTTAATAGCTAACCATACGGAGTCCATACCTGTCGTATCAAATTCTTCTAAGGAGTTAACATAATCACCATTTATAATTCATAAAGAACACTCCAGATCCTGACGTACTTTCATGACATGAAGCAGATAAAATTGTAGAAGAGTTTCAATCAAAGCAATGATAGCAGGTTAATACCATTATTAACCATATGTCTTTATTGGGAGACATGCATCTCAAAGGTTCATTTAGTCATTTCGCAACATGGTCCTGGATTATCTCAAGATAGTACCATCTAAGATAGATAGCCCGCTCATGGCGATTACACGAATTAAACCTTTACCAAACTACTATTACGGTTGGGTATTGCACAGTCATCAGAAGGAATGTCAATCTTCCAAACCATAATACAACCTTCACGGCTTCAACCATCATCACTGTATTCCTCTGGCACGAGCGCCTATAATTATCCTCTTACATTTAAAGTGTCGGCCACCTCTTTGGCCTTTCCTGATAGTAAAATTTCCTTACAATCAATGTCATTTTAACCACCTCCAACTAAATTTTCTACCTCATTTCAATCACTGCTTATGTGAAAATGCTTTTTTTAAATCCTGGTGAGAAAAAAATCACCATTTTTCCATAAGTCGTTGCCTTAGTCTTTAGATGTGAACATTGTCACGACTGACTCTCGATCATACTTAGGACATCTCTTATCTTGGGTCTTTCTCGTTTTCACCAATCTCGACCTTCATTGGGTCGATCTATACTTTCTTATGGTTCAACACGTGCCCACCTGACATTATTATAATTATGTCATATTTTCTTTATCAAAATTTCTATTCTTGAGAACTTTGAATATTACCTTTTTCCTTGTAAAACCTCTAAGGTTATCCTTAAATTCTTCATCCGGTACTCCCTAGGTTCAGGGCATATCAAGATACCATTTACTAATACTAGAACCATTGTTTAAGTACTTCTGAAAAATTTCTCTACTGATCTTTAAAGGTTGTTGTTACCTTAGTCCTTCGTTTCATACTACCCAACTCATAATGTCCCTATTAAGGGTGAAATGCCAACCTTTATGTATCCCCCATGGTTCATCTCCAGCTATTGAGGTTATGTCCTTAATTCCACCTTTAAAAAGGTACTTGCATCCTTACATGGATAAATCAAGTCATATATCCCTGATAAGGGTATCTTATTCAATCATTCCCATCTCGATAGTATATGCCTAATTTCACAATAACATCTGTATTCCAAATGAGGTCAATCAATATGGCCTCCAAAAGATAACTATGGTTATCTACTTTTCTTGCCTGATTCAGTAATGATAACAGGGATGTTTTAGAAGATATTGGTCCTGTTCAACGTGAACCTTTTAGTTCTAACTACTCATTTACTTCTTTTATTTATCTCAACAGTCATCTCGACGTTGGGATATCTTTTATGTCTGGCGTCCCCCTTTTTGGGTATAAATTCATATGCGTTACTTACACTTCACATTCTTGAAGGTCACTTCCTTCATCCAATTTCTCTAATTTCTTACTTTCTTGTCTCCTCAGTCCATCCGTGTTTCCTTATTAATCAATCGATCTATCTCAAATTTTCATCGAATAGTGTCAACTTCAAGGGAATTAACTATACGTATCGCTTATGCCTTCAAACCTTGAATTTATCTCATGATCAGTCACCATCGCGCTGATGATGACACACTTCTCTATATTTATTGCAAGGGTTTCTTAGGGTTTCCCATACCTAACTCTCCTATCACTTCTAAACTCTATTTCATTTACATCCCTTTATACTCCTGCCCTTTTCAGTCTTTTATTTTTATTTCCATTACAACCATTACATGAACCAACACAACATAAGCATTGTTTTCAAACATCCCGTCATTCTAGATTCGTGTCCTTCGAACGAATCTTGACAACTTTTACAACTTAGATTCATAATTCATCATACTCGTCCTGCTTTTGTTCTGGTTCTAAAGCTTTTACACTACCTCCATAACCTTGGGAAGTACTTTCCCGAAAATAATTGTCTGAACTTTAATCAGTTTATTATAACCTCTGGCCCCGTGCCTTTCTTGGCCTTTCACCAACGGGTGGCCTCTCTCTTAGGGGGGTAAGTGACAAAAACAGTCTTTTGTGCTTCGTTAATCATTTAGAATCTCAAATGATTCCTATATTTCCTTTAGCCAAGCTCTTGCCTCGATTGGGTCAACCTGTTCCTTGGAACTCTGAGAGCTTAGCGACTTAAAGTTCATGAAAGAATTTCCTACTGCATTGTTTCCTCAAGGTGGTGGTTGGGAATAAAAGTATAAGTTCTGTTTAGACATGTCCATGAATTGCCGTATATTAGTACCGTCTCGGGTCTCCTTTCCTTACTCGACTTCTATTTTCTCAGTATGAAATGTTTCATCCTTCTCCCATAATCAGGGTTATCTTATACGTTAAAATCCTTGTTTTCCATTTCATTAATGTTATGGGTTCTTTCTTTCTTGATGGCGACCTCCCTGACTATCACATTCAGGGTTTTACCTAAATCTTATTCCTCGAACTATGGCTTTCATCTAAGATCTCGTCCTTAAGCTCTTGAACGTTTGGAACCCAAATTCTGTAGGAATACCTTATTATTCCCTTATCATCTTTCTCGGTATTAATCTTTTCTCTATTTGTTGGCTCTCTGCCTTCATTCATCACTTTTTCTTGGCACAATATGATCTTTTTCCAATAACTCGAGCTGCATTACCATCTCAAACAGCTTTTCGGTACCGGCTCCGGTTACGTTCACTCCTAGTTCCATTTCCTCAAATTCTCTTATCAACTCTCTCAAAGACATTATCATCTTGAGTCTCTCCTTTACACTAAGGGCATTAGCCACCATTTTGGCTTTCCCTGGATGATAAAGAATCTCTTAATCGTAATCCTTGATTAGCTCTAACCACCTCCTCTGGCGCATGTTGAGCTCTTTCTGCGTGAAAATGTACTAGAGCACTTATGGCTTAGGTAAATCTCGTACTTCTCTCCATACAAGTAGTGCCTCCAATCTTTAGGGCAAAACTATTGCCACGAGCCCAAGCTCATGGGTGGGGATATCGAATTTTATATTCCCTTAATTGTCTTGACGCGTACGCGAGTACCTTGTTGTGCAATATAAAAGCACCCTAATTCCTTATGCGAAGCGTCAATACAAATCACAAAATCTCCTTTTTCCATCCGGCAATGCCAACATAGGGGCCGTCACCAATCTTTGCTTCAGTTCTTGAAAGCTGTTCTCGCATTTCTCTGTCCATTCAAACTTCTCAATCTTACGAGTAAGCCGCGTTAAAGGGGCTACTATCTTTACAAACTTGAACGCACCTCCGGTAGTGACCGGCCAATCCTACCTCTGGTAGTTTCCCTAACCATGGTCATCAATTCCTCAGTGGTCCTTTATTCATTCTTGTCAGGATCCTCCACGGGATCCTCCTCAGCAACAATCCCTTCTAGGACAACATCCTCAACCGCTAAATCCTCAATATGAACATCATCCGGTCCTGCGTTAGAACGCTCTATCAGATCCACAATCTGATCTCCAATAAGTAATAAAACATCATCGCGCTGTTGCTCCTCAACCTCAGGGTTCGAAGTCCCGCTGCCCTATACGATAACGAACTACGCTTCTATCACGATATTTATAAGGGTTCCCATAAGGGTTTTAACTATCAGTACTACGTTAGGTAGTCTGACTATGAACTTGGCAAGAGTCCTTATTATCTAAGTGAACTTATTATTTTAACGTCACATCATCTCTGAGGTTTATAATGCTTAGCTCTGATACCATTTTTGTAACACCCCCAAATCTGGGGTCGGGGATCCGGGTTGTCACAAGTTCCATTTCCCTCAATAATACTTAATCTTAATAATCAACCAACTACTGCTTACTGTGACCCCACAATATACACACACACCACAAGTTATAGTCTCAAAGATTAATACCCAAAAATAACACAAGTCATTTTATTCCACAATTATAAACCATTACACCTTAAAAGGGTTTCTGAATAAATTTACATATTCTTTGCCATTATTACAATTCATAAGTATACATAAGTCTGGTACGTCAAAAGTTGAAAGCCTAGCCTATTGGTAGTTCCTACCTCAGCTACAACGGCATCAACGCCTACAGGAAACTGCAGAACGTTTCCTATCCGCTCACGAATTGGGAGCTTGGTCCTGTTTATCTTGTCTATCTGTTGTTGTATGATGAAAGAATAAAGCAATGGTGAGCAACAAGCCCACCGAAATAATATGTATAATAATTAACAATATATGAGCATTCTCATAGTACTCATGAAAGTCTTGGTCAAGTAAAAATGAACCAAGTTTGATATCTTAACGCGACCAAGTCACAAAATATTCAATATATATGTATATATACTTTTCAAAATCTTGGAAATCCTCTTCCATGCATAATATATACAGAGTTCCAGTTTATAACTATATAAAAATATCATTGCAAGGTGATTTCATATATCTAACCTTGTCTCAATGTTTTTGTGAAAATCTTTGTCATGCATAAGATAATCATTAACCAGATATAAGTTGAAAAGATGAAGTTACAAGATACTCCAATATACTTATATCTTTTCCGGATACTACTTGAACTACCACCGTTCAAGGTATCATCAGTTTCAAAAGTTCATCACATAGATGAGACTACAAGAAAAGACTTGAATAGATTCAATCTTTGAAATATCATTATAAATAATTAAGTTACGAGATACTTCATTAAGTCCCGATATATATATACACCTATATATATATACATTTCATACACTCCTTGAAAACCTCTGTTATGAAAATTATAAATAGAGTTGCAATATCCAATGAATTTGGAAAGGAGAAAACCTTGGCATAAACACGATATCTTGCTGATCAGGCAAAGATACCAATAAGTAACCTTTTCTACTAGTAGATGGATGAATCCCCCACCGGTCATCACCCTGGCCGCATTAGGACCTTGTGCTGGACCGCCACCCGGCCTCTTACACGTTGATGGACTGCCACCCGGCCACTTACACTTTGATAGACCGTACCCCGGCCTGTCGCTTATGCCGACTCAATTAGATGGACTTACTTCCCGAACGTTGGGTAAGTAATCAATTCATTTATCAAAACAGCAACCTCGTTGCGAATATAAAATACACCACAGAGCCGGATCCCTCAATTTTTAAGCGAGTATTTAAATCCCCTTCGAAAGGGAGATCTTAAATTTGAAAACGAGTTTTGGGATCCGCTCTAACTTTTAAAATCATTTTGAAGACTCGAAAACATTTTTAAGAATGTTTGGAGTAATGCTGATTTAATGAAATAAATCAGTCCTGATATGTTGGAGGATATCTGAATATTATTACTTAAATAATATTCCCATAAGGAAAATCCTTATAAAAATAATTGAAGTAGAAGTTTTAAGACTCATACTTGAAATGAATAATAAATAACCAAAGATATACTTATACGAAAGTACGATCTTTATTTGAATAATTGAGAATAAGTTTGATTATCGAAACATTATTCTTTAATAAAATAAAGAATATTATTTAATAAAAAGAGCGGAGTCATAAGCACTCGAATGAATATTCAAAATAATATTCATTAAATAAAATAAGCGGAGTCATAAGTCCTCGAATGAATATTCAAAATAATATTCATTAAATAAAATAAGTGGAGTCATAAGTCCTCGAATGAATATTCAAAATAATATTCATTAAATAAAATAAAGTTATCGAATAAACCTTATTCGATTATTAGTTTTGAAAACTATATCTATATATATATAAATATATATATATATATGTTATACTCGGGAACATCGACTCCCGGTTTAGAAAACGTTCACCTTTGGGTCCCCTATACTAAGGGTATACGCAACTACTGCTTATCTCTAGCATAGGTATTATGCAGTTTATAAGCATTTGAATTGATAATAGAATATCAAGATTTCAATTGATAATAGAATATCAAGATTTCAAAATAGGCATGCATATATATATCATATCACATGCTCCAATATATCGCAAGACTTTGCTAATAACAATCATGCACTTATCACAAGATAATGCATATACATATATACATCACAACAACAGTATAACGGGTAGAAAACTTGCCTGAGTGTTCCCGGATAGACTTAAGCTTAGAGTGGGTCCAATAACCTATGAACAACAACATAAGTCCGAATTAAACCCCGGTCGCTTAAGAAACTAGACTTTAACCAATTGAACCTTAATGTTCGCTTATGGTCAATTCTACGCTTAATGAATCACATAAGTCGTTCGAGTACTCTCGGCTCCACCATTTTTAATAAATTAACCACTAAGAATTTTAAGGCGATTCTTTTGCGAGTACCCTACCAACTGCCTAATCCACTTTACGTAATTGTTTCATACTCCAATTAGTCATTTAAGGGCCTTAACCAAGGTTTCAAAGTAAGGCGAGGGGTAATGGTACATTCGCGAAACGCCGTTATTTAAAACGGTCGTTTCTCCTAAACCGTACATCGGATTCAAGCGTACCACATATCAAAACGAAGCTCGTAACATGAAATATCTAATCATGGCAATGGTAAAAACCTTACAGTCAGTTCACAGGTCCTGATGTTAAGAACAAAAGCAGTCTAAGGTAAATCGGGCATTACGACGGCTATGTTTACGCGATTACCAAAGTTTATACAACTCCAAATCAATCACAAACCAACTTAAAACCAACATTATAACCAAAATCTATCCAATATTCACTACATCAGTCCATTACTTCATGTTTTATCCAATTCATTCAATCACAATAAAAGCTACTAACCATACTAAGGTTCATTAACTAATAACCAAGATTCAACCATCAAAATCACTACAAACTCAACCAAACTTTAAGCAAATAAGCATAATGCTTCCCATATACTATATCAATCACAACCATTCCTAAATACTCAAAAGTAAAGCTAGGGTTTGAAGTTTTATGCCTTCTTGAAGCTTTTAATCAATGAAAGATCCTTGGAATGCCCATGGAAGCCTTGATCTATGCTTAAGCTACCTTGACCTTACAAATAAAATCAAGAATCAAAAATTTGTTCTTGAAAGTTACTATTCACCCTAAACTAAATGATTTATTTGAGCTAGCAAACCTTGGATTCAAGCACTCAAATTACTTGCTCTTCTTAGTTATGAAATATAGAATCCAAGGAAACAAACCTCTTGAATTATGATTGAGTGGAGCTTGGGTTTGGAAATTTTTCTTCTTGTTTTTCTTCAAAAACCGTGAGCAAGGAGATGGGGGGGAAGAAATGAATGTGTTTGCTTGGTTGCTTTCTTTTTGTTTGTTTATTAACCTTTTACCATGGTAAAAATTGTGTGGCTCACAATCAACCAACCAACCCTTCCCATTTTGTCATGCTTATGTCATCTACTTATGTCATCTTGTTACACTTGTCTTCCTCTTGTTGGTGTGATGACATCATCATCCACTAACCATTTTGATTAACTCCTAATTACTTGGCTAATGATCGCTAATCTGTTATACGGTTCACTTAACTTTCGTTCGCGTTTATCGTTCGAGGGAACATATCCGGGATCTTATTATTTGGGTTCCCCTACCCTTTCTCAATATTTTATATTCCTTTTATAATCCCCTCTTATAATCCTTGAATTTAAATCCTTTTAATCATGTTATCTTATACTAATTTCTTTCGATATCTAGTGGATTTTCGGGAAAAATCAAAGTGTTCGAATTCGAATTCTACCGACCTTTACATACACTCATTTACTTTATGGAATACTAATACGATCTTAGAATTTCCATAACAGTACTCGTATATTGTTGGATTTTTAATCGCAACGGGGCATGGCAAAACACTTTCGCACATATAAAATCCAAATAAAAGCATACAGATCATGAATAAAAATTCGAGGGATCGAATCTAACCTTTAAAATTAATTCGGAGACAACGATCAGAGATCCTTAGCAGTTGCTCCTCAAGTGTGAAGCACTCCACCGGTATCCACCAAGAAAACGATGTTAAGGAGGAGGAAGGAGGTGGAGAGAATTGGGTTTTCCAAACTTTTTGGGTTTTGGGGTTCTTGGGTTAGAATAAAAATAGGGTCTATAATAGTGTATTTATAGGCAAAATTTTCAGCTGAAATTTTCCCATAAATATTATTATTATTATCCCATTTATTATTCTCATTAATAATTAAAACACCTTTTAATTATTAATCCTTTTTCTAAACACTTTAGAAATAATTCTCTCTCTTGATTTAATTTCCAAAAATTAAATCCTTAATTAATAATATTAAGAACTTTTCTTAATTAATTAATAATTAATTAAATCTCATTTAATCAATTATTAAATTTTTCAATTAATTATTTATTTCGCAAATAAATAATTATTAGCCATTATTAATTAATTCCTCCACCATTAAATCATTCTCTTTTTATGGTGTGACCCTGTAGGTTCAATATTAAGCCGGTAGTAGAAATAAATAATAATAAAACTATTTTATCATTATTTATATAAATTCTCTAATTTATTAAATATGATTAATTAATTAATCACATTTATTCTACATCGTGAGGGATACTTCTCAGCATATCGCGACTATCCGGATAATATGAATTCACTGCTTAGAATACCAAGAACCTATTCAGTGAATAGTTACCGTACAATAAACTCCTTCTACCCTACAATGTCCCGATTAAATACAAGGCATGGATCTCGTGTCAAGCCTATCGAATTCAATCACTTGCTTACCATTTACTATGCGTAGTTCTATGCAAATTAGAAACTCCTTTCTAATTTCATTTACTCTGTCCAGAGATTCCTGAACTAGCATAAGTGGATCAGCCTTGAACATTCGCTTCCTTCACTGGAAGGGGTAGATCCTTTATTGATTATACACTATCTTCGTGTACAAATTCCTATACCCAGTAGAGCCCTAATAATTGTCCCTAGAGACTAAGAACTAAACCAAAGCATAGTTCAGTGTACACAAGATGACTATGATGACCTCAAATCTAAGGATACTTGTACAACTATCACTATGTGAACAACTGCTGACACGTGAGTGAACTCCATCAGTTGTTTAGCTGTGCGAGTCATGTTCAGTGAACTTATTCTATAATAAGCACCTACATACTAGCTATAGTGTCACCACACAAATGTCTTTGAGAACAGACATCCTTAATAATGAAGCAAGCATAGTATGTACCGATCTTTGCGGATTATTAATTACCAGTTAGTAATCCTATGACCAGGAACTATTTAAGTTTAGAGTTATCATCTTTTTAGGTCTCATTATTATGATCTCATCATAATCCATAAAAAGCTTTATTCTAAACTATGGTATATCTTATTTAAACACTTAAATAGATAAAGCCCATAATAAAAACAAAACAAGTCTTTTATTAATATCAATGAAATCAAAACAGGTTATTGAAAAGTTATTCCTAAATCCTCATACATGATTGGACTTAGGACATATTCCTTTCAATCTCCTACTTGTACTAAAGCCAATCACTCTGGTATCTAATACCCATCTTGTCTTTATGAAGATCAAAGTGACTTTCATAAAGTAGCTTTGTGAGTGGGTCTGTTATGTTGTTATGTGTGTCAACTCTAATTCAATACAATATAAGAAATGTTACTGCGCTCCCACTAACCCTTTTGTAGACGCATGGTTCATCTGCATTTTTGATAAAATCAAACTCTTTGATTGTCTCATCAAAACGGATATTCCATTTACGAGAAGTTTGCTTTAAACCACATATGGTTCGCAACAGCTTACACACTAGGTTTTCATTTCTCTTGGAAAAAAAAAACCATCTGGCTAATTGCCAGATCTCATAGTCATAGTAAGCAGCAATCGCAAGCAAAATCCGAACTGATTTTAACAGGGCTACAGGTAAAAGGTTTCATCAAAGTCAATCCATTGCCTTTGTTTGAATCCTTTTGCCACAAGCCTGGCCTTATAGGTCTCCACCTGGCCATCTGCTATAATCTATCTTTTGTATACCGTATACATAGATTCCATTCTGGATTTCATGGCACTATGCCATTTCTCTGAGTCAACACTACTCATAGCCTCATTATAGGTTACAGGGTCGTCATCATCAATGATCGACAACTCATTGTCATTCTCAATGACAAGGCCATATTACCTCTCAGGTTCGCGAGACACTCTCCCTGATCTATGAATGGGTTGTTCCACAAAAGGTTGTTCAGTCAGAACAGGTGTTTCCACTTGATCCGTAGTAGTTTGTGCTTCTTGAACTTCATCAAGTTCAATTTTGCTCCCACTGTTTCCTTCAAGGATAAACTTCTTTTCCAAGAAGGTAGCATGTCTGGATACAAACACCCGATGATCGGTGTAAAAGTAATACCCTAAAGTCTCTTTATGATATCCCACAAAACTACATTTTACGGATCGATATTCCAGCTTATCTGGGTCAACTTACTTGACATAAGCTGGACATCCCCAAATCTTAACGTGTTTAAGACTCGGTTTCCTTTCTTTCCATATCTCTTACGGAGTTTGAGGAACAGATTTTGGAAGGCACCATATTCAGTAAATATGCTGAGGTTTCCAATGCATAACCCCATAGGAATACTGGAAGATTCTCATAGCTCATCATGGACCGAACTATGTCTAACAAAGTTCGATTTCTCCTTTTAGATACCAATCTGGAGGAGTCCACTGGGAGACTATACCATTTACTTTGAGATAATCTAGAAACACTCCATTAAAGTATTCACCACCTCGATCTAATCGAAGAATTATAATACTATGTTTGGTTTGTTTCTCCACTTCATACTTATACTCTTTGAACTTTTCAAAGGCCTCAGACTTGTGTTTCATCAAACACATATCTGAATCTAGATCTATCATCTATGAAAGTAATGAAGTATGAAAATCCACCCATGGCTTGCTTAGACATTGGTCCACATACATCTGTGTGTACCATTCCTAGAAAATTTGCAGTCCTCTCTCCATGTCTACTAAATGGAGACTGCAGTGCCACTATAAAGTGAGATTTTCATCATCCCTTTTCTTTTATTAGTTTCTTCAATCTGAAGTAAATTATGTCACATATATACAGACCATTATTTAAAGCACCACGTCTATAAAGAATATTATCTCTAAGAATAGAACATTCATTATTCTCAATAATAAATAAAAATCCAGCCAAGTCTAACATGGGAATAATATTCCTCACAATCGAGAGAACAAAATAACAATTATTTAAAACAATAGTCTTGCCCGTAGGCATATGTAAATGAAATGATTCTACATCTTCAGCAGCAACTCTTGCTCCATTTCCCATCAGTAGAATCACCTCCTCTTCCTCAAGAGTCCTACTTCTCCTTGGTCCCTGCAACAAATTGCAGATTTGAGAACCACAGGCGGTATCTAATACCCAAGTAGAAATTTGATTTAATGACATATTCACTTCTATCATGAACATACCTGAATCAGAATCGGCAGTCTCACTACCCTTCTTCTTCTTCAATTCTGCAAGGTAAACCTTGCAGTTACTCTTCCAGTGCCCCACCTTGTTACAGTGAAAGCAAACAACTTTGCTCTTGGGGTCTTCAGCTTTTGGTGGAACCGGCGTTTTCTCACCTACTTTCATCTTCTTGGAAGAGTTCCTCTTCCTTTTCTTAGGATTGGAACCTTCACCAATTAGAAGAACAGAACTCTTCTTGAAAATTCGATTCCGCAGTCTTCAACATGTTGTGGAGTTCAGGCAGGCTGACATCCAACTTATTCATGTGGAAGTTCACAACAAACTGCGACAACAAACCAGTGATTACCATCCAATCCGGCATTCCATGATGTGGACATTTTCTCAACATTTCCTTGTAGCGTTCCCAAACCTCGCACATAGATTCTGTAGGTTGCTGCGCAAACTGAGTAAGAGCACTCCTCATAGCAGCAGGCTTTGCCATTGGATAAAACTTCACCAGAAACTTTTGCGCAAGATCTTGCCACGTAGTGATGGACCCAGCTGGTTCAGAATGTAACCAGTCTTTAGCCTTATCCCTCAGTGAGAATGGGAAAAGCCTCAACTTGATAGCCTCATCAGTCACGCCATTATACTTAAAAGTGCTGCAGATCTCGACAAAATTCCTTATGTGCATGTTGGGGTCTTCAGTTGCCGCTCCTCCAAAAGAAACAGAATTCTGCACCATCTGAATAGTGCCCGGCTTGATTTCAAAGGTGTTAGCTTGAATAGCCGGATGAAGGATGCTTGACTGAATGTCATCAATTTTAGGCCGAGAAAAATCCATAAGAGCTGGATCAGCTTGAACAATACGATCTCCCATGTTTACTGGTTCTTTCTGCTCAGTTCCTGAATCCGAATCCTCAAAATCTAACTTCTCCGGAGTATCAAGAACTTCGTCTTTCTCCTCAGCTGTATCTAAGGTCCTCTTGCGAGCACGAGAACGAGTTTGCATAAACGCTTGCTAAAGTACCTGAAACACAACCGAAAAGAGTAATTAACTACTACGTCCTAATCACTGAGTCCTAATGACCAATGATGGTAAGTACATAAACTAAACAAATACGCCGAGTCCCCGGCAGCGGCGCCAAAAACTTGTTAGGGCGAAATCACGCACTAATATTCACGCAAGTATACGCGTTCGCAAGTAATATAGAATACTTTCTAGTTCGTTCCCTCAGAGACTCAGACTAAGTTATTGTCTAATTAAACTCACTCACCAATGTATGATTACTTCTCAATGTTAAGATAATACTTAAAATTGTTGATTAAATATTAACCATAATTAACTACTTAATTAACCACTTAACTAACACTTCAATTTATCAATAATAAAACACTCATGAGATCACAACTTCATTATTAATTCCTTCTATAGCCATTGTTATTACCTTTAGCATGTGACAGTGATGATATTAATCGAATAACACGAAACTGATAAAAGCCAACTTTCATTGTACTAATACCATTCTACCAAGCATCCACAATTAAGATAGAAGTTGAATAGTCATCAATTATGTTGAGTTCCTATATGTCTACAGAAATTGACAACACAATGATTTAAGCACAAGTTATTCCTTTTGATTACATAGGGCAAATAAAACTGTTAGAGTTACCCACTAATCATGCACAACGTACATGAACCTATGCTAGCATGGCAAGTTCTAAATCTCAAGATCCACTGTCGCTTCACAAGATTTAACACCCTATCTTATATGTTCGCGACGCACATAAGACAAATACGCACAACCAATACTAGATATCATACAATTATCACACACTAAAGTATTAAACAATTAACTAAAGAATTTCATAATAAATCCGTTGCAACCCCATGATCACGATTAGCCCATAATAGAACTTATCGCCATCATGGGTTCATATGAAATCATGATAAACAATACAAGAAAATAATAACTAAACTAATTATATTAAAACAGAGTACGTCACAAGAGTAAATAAGTCAAAGCAAGAAAACTAGCATCCAACGTTACAACGAAACAAGAATCATAAGAAAATATGCTTCCTCTTCGTTGCGGTGTGCTAAATCGGTCTTCTTCCTTATCTCCTTCGCTTCTTGCGCCAAACACAATCTAAAACATAATCTCCTTCATATTCTCTATGAAAACGTCTCAAATCTACTTATATAATAGTCCCATAAAACTCAGATTACAAAGAAGTTGGAAGCCAAATAGAAGTAGAAGTCTAAAATAATTCAGCTTTTTCCCCGACCCTGCGCGGCCGCTCAGCATTCTGCGCGGGCGCGCAAGGCTGCTGCGCGGCCGCTCAGCATTGCTGCGCGGGCGCGCAGGACCCTACTGGAAAAATTCCAGGTTTGCTCCGTTTCTTCGCCGTAATCTGCCCGTTCTTTTCCTCTCTCAATGGCGAACACATGCCAAGGCTTATTCTTGATGATTCCTCCTCCGAAATGCAACTAATACCCTGAAATGCATAAACACTAGAAAAACGCATCAAATACACAAAATACTTGATTTCAAGACACCAATTTAAGCCATTTTAAGACGTTCTAAGTGGTATAAAATGCCACTTATCACACCCCCAAACTTAAATCGATGCTTGTCCTCAAGCGTCACAGACTCAAAACAAATAAAAATATGCATGAATGCAATCTATATGAAAATGCAACGATCCCCCTTACTACAATTAACCAACCAAATTGTCACGTCTCAACGAATGCAGTTAGACACTAAAGATCAATAAACTCATGCAAACGGACATACAGCCAGAAACGTGGTGTGTGCAAATGCTTAACAGATATGCTTCGGAACTAGACCAATTACTATGACTAGACTATCCTCAAGGCAATCCTACGATTATACAAAGAATAAAAATTCTAGGCACAAAGTAATATACAACACTACAAGAACTCTGGAGCTTACTACGGAATCGTGCTTTTTATTTACAACTCAAATGCTTATTTGACCGTGCAATGAGTGAGGTCCACAAAAGACTTATACAATGGTATCCATATAACGAGTGTTAGGTTAGCGGATCCCAGACTCTAAAAGCCTTAGGTCACTAGGCACAAAGTCCCCTAAGAACTTAATAACTCGAATACCAAAGAGCCCACTCTTGATCAATTATGCAAAAAAAAAAAAAATTTCTTTTCTGAGCAAGTGCGTTTCGCTCCATCTTGCTCAACCCTAGACTACTCGCATAACATGCGAGCCGGCTACTAGCCATTTGACGCCTAGCCACAACTAGCAACAAATTCCATTTTTACTCCATTTTTTTTTCTTTTTCATGCCTTTACCACTAAGAACCTATTATCAAATTCTAAGCATAATAAATAGATTATCCTCGAAAATAATCAGATCATAACAACAATCTAGCCCTTAAGCATTCTCTAAGACTTAGTGAAAATACAAGTGCTTCTAGCATGCATATCAACCTACACAACTTAATATCACTTTAATGCTATCACTACACTCGCATCAATATCACAATTCAGTCGATAAATCATTGCAAAAGGGATCATGGTATATGCATGAGCTATATGATATGACAAACAAATAAAGCTATATAAAAAAACTATATGGCAAAAATTATGCAACTATATGAACTAACTATCATGAATATGCAGCTATATGACACACACAAAATATTCCTTAACTACCACCCCCAAACTTAAAATCTTCACTGTCCCCAGTGAAGGTAGTAGAAAGGAACACAGGGTATACCTACTCGGAGTCATTATCATCATCACCCTCAGTGGGTGGAGTATCAGGCGGCGGGTATGCAGAGTCCTCACCAAAAACTGGCCACTGGATATCAGCTCCAAGGCCTCGAAAAGCAGTCCCTAACGCAAGAGTGAGCTCCTGAGCAAACCTGCTCTGCATCTCATACATGGCATCCATCCACCGTGAAAGCCTCCTATACTGGGCATCACCCATCCCAGCACCCTCCTGAGCTCTCGAAGAACCAGCCTCACCACGCCCTGGCCTAGCCATAGTAGCACCTCGTGCTGGACGCCCTCCTGGAAGACGATAACCCAGCCCATGCTCCTCAGGCTCACCACCGGTCCACTCCTGCATCCCATTCAGCGTGCCAGAATCTATCGGAGCTGCTGGCAACTACAACTGCTCATGAGCCGGCCAGTTCACTCCTACTGCTCGGCATAGCTTCGTAACCGTGGATGCATAAGGGATGTTCATATGCTTTGCTCCCCTCAAAAACTTCAGAATTCCTTGGTAGATAAACTCACCAAGGTCCACATAGTATTCCTCATTCAGAATTCCCCACAACAACTGTGCTCTCTCAACTGTGACCTCGTGTGCATGTGAAGAAGGCAAAATATTAGCACATATAAATGTATTCCATGCACGGGCATACCTGTTCATGGCGATCGCCGGAAAGTGACGATACTCATTATTGGCTGGACTGCGGTTCCAAACTGTGCCCGGTCGACAGAGAGTCGCACAAATCAAATCCAAGTCAAAATCCTCAGCAGTCTTTTCATTCCAGTTCCCCTCCTCGGGCTTCCTCTCTCGCTGTCCAATCACACGGCGAATCGCCGCAGGATGATAATCAATCGTCAGCCCACGAACTACAGAAAACCCATTCTTTTCAGCCTTCACGTTCGCGTAGAACTCGCGAACAACACTCCTCGGTACTGCTTCGGGTGACTCACAAAAAGCTATCCACCCCTTCTCTGCAATCATGGGCAACAACTCACCATCCCTCCCTGATGGTAAAAACCCCCTCTCCTTCAGAATCGGCTTCCCCAACAGCCTAGTGTACTCCTCCTCCGTAGCTCTGTCAGTTAACCGAGGCCTTGTAGCAGTACCCCTTGATGAATCAGCATTAGGAACTGTGCTGCTGCTGTCAATAGTGCGTGCTCTCTTGGGTGCCATTGATTTGTGAATAAAAGTGTGTAAGAACTGATTTTTGATGTTTATAAGAGGGTTTAAGTGTAGGAAGTTTGTGGGAGATATGTAGGATAGGTGTATGTATATATAGGGTGTGGAGTAGGTTAAATTAGATTAGGAGTGGGGTTGAGGGATAAAATCATGGGGTAATGGGAAAAGAATTCGTGGGTTTATGGGCTGTGATGGGTTTTTGTGTTTTTTTTTTTTCTGAACTGTAAAAAATTTTCTGGAACTCGACCCCTGCGCGGCCGCTCAGCATTTCTGCGCGGGCGCGCAGAGGGTCTCTGGAAAAAAAAAATTTCAGCCCCTTTTTTCTGATTTTTTTGTGTTTTTGGATAGGTTATTAACTTCTAAGGGTTCCTGTAACAACAATTCATGGGTTGCCTCCCACGCAGCGCTTCTTTTTCGTCATTAGCTTGACGTTCCGTACCTTTCTCAAGTAGTCAACAAAATGGCACTAACCACCTCTCGGTTTGCCATGTCCCCATAGTAGTGCTTCAACCGCTGACCGTTAACCTTGAATGCTTGGTCCGAATCATTCTCAAAAATTTCCACCGCTCCATGTGGAAACACAGTTTTGACAATAAAAGGTCCAGACCACCTTGATTTCAACTTCCCAGGAAAAAGTCGGAGCCGAGAGTTGAATAACAGAACTTGTTGCCCTGGCACAGATAACTTAGGATGTAGCTTCCTATCGTGCCACCTCTTCACCTTTTCCTTATACATTTTGTTATTCTCGTACGCTTGCAGTCGAAATTCATCAAGTTCATTAAGCTGAAGCATTCTTTTCTTACCAGCTGCATCTAAATCCAGGTTCAATTTCTTCAATGCCCAGTAGGCCTTATGCTCAAGCTCCGCCGGTAGATGACATCCCTTACCGTACACCAACTGAAACGGTGACATCCCAAGTGGAGTTTTGTATGCTGTTCTGTAAGCCCAAACAGCTTCATCGAGCTTTAAAGACCAATCCTTCCTTGACGGACAAACAACCTTCTCTAGAATGCGCTTTATCTCTCTGTTAGACACTTCCGCTTGACCATTTGTTTGCGGATGATAGGCAGTAGCTACTCGATGATTCACATTATAACGCTGCATCATAGAAGTGAACTTACGGTTGCAAAAATGCGATCCTTCATCACTTATAATTACCCGAGGCGTTCCAAACCTTGTGAAAATTTGCTTATGAAGAAAATTTAGTACTACCTTTGCCTCATTTGTCGGTAAAGCTTTAACTTCGACCCATTTTGAGACATAATCGACTGCCAGCAAGATGTACTGATTATTGCAAGACGAGATAAAAGGCCCCATGAAATCGATTCCCCACACATCAAAGACCTCGACTTCAAGCATCACATTTAATGGCATCTCATCCTTCCTTGACAAATTTCCCACTCTTTGGCAACGATCACACCTTAAAACAAACTGATGAGCATCCTTGAACAAAGTAGGCCAGAAAAAACCTGCTTGCAGAATACGAGCTGTCATCTTCTCACCTCCATAGGGTCCACCATAAACCGTGGAATGGCAGTCTCGTAATATCCCCTCCGTCTCACAGAACGGGATACATCTCCTGATGATCTGATCAGCTCCCTGTCTAAACAAATATGGTTCATCCCACATATACCACTTCACCTCATGCAGAAACTTCTTCTTTTGAGCGGATGTCAAATTAAGCGGCATTATATTGCTAACAAGATAGTTTACAATATCTGCAAACCATGGTTCTTCCTCCTGAATTGCAAACAACTGCTCATCCGGAAAAGATTCATTGATTAACGTCCTATCTTGTGAAGTAGAATCGGGATTCTCCAACCTAGAGAGATGGTCAGCTACTTGATTCTCAGTACCTTTTCTATCTTTGATCTCTAACTCAAATTCCTGAAGTAAAAGCACCCAACGAATGAGTCTCGGCTTCGAATCCTTCTTAGAAACCAGATAGCGAATAGCTGCATGATCAGTGAATACTGTTACTTCGTACCAAGCAGATAAGATCGAAATTTCTCAAAGCCAAAGACTATAGCCAAAAGCTCCTTCTCAGTAGTGGTGTAGTTCAATTGGGCCCCATTTAAAGTCTTACTCGCATAGTAGACCACATGGAAGAGATTTTTCTTGCGCTGTCCCAGAACTGCACCTACCGCATAGTCACTCGCATCACACATCATCTCAAACGGTTCTGTCCAATCTGGTGCTGTAATAACTGGTGCCGTGATCAAACTCTCCTTGAGAGTCTCGAATGCTGCCAAACATTCATCATCAAATTTGAAAGGCACATCTTTCTCAAGTAAATTGCACAACGGCTTAGATATCTTTGAAAAGTCCTTGATGAATCGCCGATAAAAACCCGCATGACCGAGAAAACTACGGATTCCTTTCACCGAATTAGGTGGGGGAAGATTTTCAATGACTCCCACATTGGCCTTGTCCACCTCCAGACCTTTGCTAGAGACCTTATGCCCAAGGATAATGCCTTCACGCACCATAAAATGACATTTCTCCCAATTAAGCACCAAATTAGTTTCCACGCATCTTTTGAGTACGGCGCGCAGATTATTCAAACATTCATCATATGAGTGTCCAAAGACGGAGAAGTCATCCATGAACACTTCGACGTTATTTCCAATCATGTCAGAGAATATAGCCATCATACATCTCTGAAAGGTGGCCGGGGCGCCACATAACCCAAACGAAACTCTACGAAAAGCAAATGTGCCAAATGGACAAGTGAAGTTAGTCTTTTCCTGATCCTCTGGTGCAATACAAATCTGATTATACCCGGAATAACCATCCAGAAGACAAAAATACTCATGTCCCGCCAATCTGTCAAGCATTTGATCAATGAATGGGAGAGGAAAGTGATCCTTCCTTGTGGCTTTGTTCAATTTTCTATAATCCATGCATACTCTCCATCCTGTAACTGTTCGAGTAGGGATGAGCTCATTCTTTTCATTTGCGACCACAGTGATACCTCCTTTCTTAGGTACACATTGCACGGGGCTCACCCACGAGCTGTCAGAAATAGGATAAATGATGCCTGCATCTAGCCATTTCAGAATTTCTTTCTTCACCACCTCCTTCATGATCGGGTTCAGTCTTCGCTGCTGTTCCACAGTTGGCTTACTACCTTCCTCTAACAGAATTTTATGTATACAATATGAAGGACTTATCCCCTTGATGTCTGCTATGGTCCATCCTATAGCCGATTTGAATTCTCTCAAAATCCTTAAGAGCTTGTCTTCCTCACTACCTGAAAGGTCAGCTGAAATAATAACAGGTAACGTAGATAAATCACCTAAAAAAGCATACCTCAAGTGTTCAGGTAATGGTTTGAGCTCCAAGGTAGGTGCTTCCTCTATTGATGGTTTGAGCTTCCCTTCAGCATTCTTAAGGTCAGAAGTACCAAGAGATTCAAATGGTATGTCGAGCTTTCGCTTCCATGGAAAAGCATTCAGATATTGTAATTGCTCGTTGCTATCTTCATCATCACTGTCAAAATCCCCCACTAAGGCCTTTTCCAATGCATCAGACATTAGCATGTGATCGAGTTCCGAAGTAACTGCGGAATCAATCACATCCACTTTTAAACACTCCTCATCTTCTGTAGGGAATTTCATTGCCTTGAATACGTTGAAGGTCACATCCTGATCTTGGACCCGCATAGTAAGTTCCCCTTTTTGTACATCTATCAAGGTACGGCCAGTAGCCAAGAAAGGCCTCCCCAAGATTATGGGAATCTTCTTATCTTCCTCAAAATCCAGAATAACAAAATCTGCAGGAAAGAAGAGCTTATCCACCTTGACGAGCACATCCTCAACTATGCCCCTTGGGTAAGTAATGGAACGGTCCGCCAATTGTAGCGACATGTATGTGGGTTTTGGAACAGGCAGATCCAGCTTTTTAAAGATCGACAAGGGCATCAGATTAATGCTTGCTCCCAAATCACAAAGGCACTTGTCAAAAGTTAGATTGCCAATGGTGCAAGGAATGGTGAAGCTTCCTGGATCTTTCAGTTTTGGTGGTAACTTTTGCTGCAGAACAACGCTGCATTCTTCCGTGAGAGCAACGGTTTCAAGGTCATCCAGTTTCACCTTCCTTGAAAGAATAGTCTTCATAAACTTCACATAACTAGGCATTTGTTCCAGCGCCTCAGCGAAAGGTATATTGATGTGAAGTTTCTTGAACACCTCCAGAAACTTCCCGAACTGTCTATCCAGCTTTTGTTGCTGCAATCTCTTAGGAAAAGGTGGTGGAGGATAGAGCTGTTTCTCCCCTGTATTAGCCTCAGGCAGAGTGTGTTCAACAGTAGTCTTCTTTGGTTCCACCACTTTCTCCTTTTGCTTAGATTCTTCATCTCTAACTTCAGCTTCGACTTCTTTTGCCTTTTCAGCATCAGCTACTTTTCCAGACCTTAAGGTAATAGCCTTGACTTGCTCTTTAGCTTCCTTCCTGCCTGGTACTTCCGTGTCACTGGGAAGAGTGCCAGGTTGACGATTGAGCACTGCATTGGCTAATTGACCGATTTGATTTTCCAAGGTCTTGATAGAAACCGCCTGACTCTTGCACAACAGCTTAAGTTCCTCAAAATCAGCACTAGTAGGTGCAGCTGCACTTCCCTGTTGAGGATATGATTGACTTGTAGCATACTGCTGTGGTTGCTGGAATCCAGGTGGGTTAAACTGTTTACTTACTCCTTGCTGATATGTTGGCTGAATAGCATTCTGATTATTCCCCCAGCTGAAATTTGGATGATTTCTGTTGTTAGGATGATAGGTCGCTGGCACAGGCTGCTGTTGTCGCTGATAATTATTCACATACTGAACAGATTCATTGACAAAAGAACACTGATCCGTAGCATGAGAACCTGCACAAAGCTCACAAACCATAGCTATTTGATTAACTCCATACGTAGCCAAAGAATCAACCTTCATTGATAGCGCTTGGAGCTGGGCTGCAATAGCGGTGGCTGCATCAACTTCCAGAATACCTGCTACCTTGCCTGACGTCATCCTCTGAGTTTGGTTTTGATGCTCATTTGCAGCCATCGTCTCGATAAGATTATACGCCTCAGTATAGCTTTTAGCCCATAAGGCGCCTCCAGCTGCTGCATCGAGCATGGGCCGAGATTGGGCCCCCAAACCATTATAAAAACCAGTGATTACCATCCAATCCGGCATTCCATGATGTGGACATTTTCTCAACATTTCCTTGTAGCGTTCCCAAACCTCGCACATAGATTCTGTAGGTTGCTGCGCAAACTGAGTAAGAGCACTCCTCATAGCAGCAGTCTTTGCCATTGGATAAAACTTCACCAGAAACTTTTGCGCAAGATCTTGCCACGTAGTGATGGACCCAGCTGGTTCAGAATGTAATTAGTCTTTAGCCTTATCCCTCAGTGAGAATGGGAAAAGCCTCAACTTGATAGCCTCATCAGTCACGCCATTATACTTAAAAGTGTTGCAGATCTCGACAAAATTCCTTATGTGCATGTTGGGGTCTTCAGTTGCCGCTCCTCCAAAAGAAACAGAATTCTGCACCATCTGAATAGTGCCCGGCTTGATTTCAAAGGTGTTAGCTTGAATAGCCGGATGAAGGATGCTTGACTGAATGTCATCAATTTTAGGCCGAGAAAAATCCATAAGAGCTGGATCAGCTTGAACAATACGATCTCCCATGTTTACTGGTTCTTTCTGCTCAGTTCCTGAATCCGAATCCTCAAAATCTAACTTCTCCGGAGTATCAAGAACTTCGTCTTTCTCCTCAGCTGTATCTAAGGTCCTCTTGCGAGCACGAGAACGAGTTTGCATAAACGCTTGCTAAAGTACCTGAAACACAACCGAAAAGAGTAATTAACTACTACGTCCTAATCACTGAGTCCTAATGACCAATGATGGTAAGTACATAAACTAAACAAATACGCCGAGTCCCCGGCAGCGGCGCCAAAAACTTGTTAGGGCGAAATCACGCACTAATATTCACGCAAGTATACGCGTTCGCAAGTAATATAGAATACTTTCTAGTTCGTTCCCTCAGAGACTCAGACTAAGTTATTGTCTAATTAAACTCACTCACCAATGTATGATTACTTCTCGATGTTAAGATAATACTTAAAATTGTTGATTAAATATTAACCATAAGTAACTACTTAATTAACCACTTAACTAACACTTCAATTTATCAATAATAAAACACTCATGAGATCACAACTTCATTATTAATTCCTTCTATAGCCATTGTTATTACCTTTAGCATGTGACAGTGATGATATTAATCGAATAACACGAAACTGATAAAAGCCAACTTTCATTGTACTAATACCATTCTACCAAGCATCCACAATTAAGATAGAAGTTGAATAGTCATCAATTATGTTGAGTTCCCATATGTCTACAGAAATTGACAACACAACGATTTAAGCACAAGTTATTCCTTTTGATTATATAGGGCAAATAAAACTGTTAGAGTTACCCACTAATCATGCACAACGTACATGAACCTATGCTAGCATGGCAAGTTCTAAATCTCAAGATCCACTGTCGCTTCACAAGATTTAACACCCTATCTTATATGTTTGCGACGCACATAAGATGAATACGCACAACCAATACTAGATATCATGCAATTATCACACACTAAAGTATTAAACAATTAACTAAAGAATTTCATAATAAATCCGTTGCAACCCCATGATCACGATTAGCCCATAATAGAACTTATCGCCATCATGGGTTCATATGAAATCATGATAAACAACACAAGAAAATAATAACTAAACTAATTATATTAAAACAGAGTACGTCACAAGAGTAAATAAGTCAAAGCAAGAAAACTAGCATCCAACGTTACAACGAAACAAGAATCATAAGAAAATATGCTTCCTCTTCGTTGCGGTGTGCTAAATCGGTCTTCTTCCTTATCTCCTTCGCTTCTTGTGCCAAACACAATCTAAAACATAATCTCCTTCATATTCTCTATGAAAACGTCTCAAATCTACTTATATAATAGTCCCATAAAACTTAAATTACATAGAAGTTGGAAGTCAAACAGAAGTAGAAGTCTAAAATAATTCAGCTTTTTCCCCGACCCTGCGCGGCCGCTCAGCATTTCTGCGCGGGCGCGTAAGGCTGCTGCGCGGCCGCTCAGCATTGCTGCGCGGGCGCGCAGGACCCTACTGGAAAAATTCCAGGTTTGCTCCGTTTCTTCACCGTAATTTGCCCGTTCTTTTCCTCTCTCAATGGTGAACACATGCCAAGGCTTATTCTTGATGATTCCTCCTCCGAAATGCAACTAATACCCTGAAATGCATAAACACTAGAAAAACGCATCAAATACACAAAATACTTGATTTCAAGACACCAATTTAAGCCATTTTAAGACGTTCTAAGTGGTATAAAATGCCACTTATCAGGAAGCTAGTATGAAGCATTGAGCAATATTTGCATCATCTATCCACTTATGATACACAACATGTTCATCATTATGTGCATCAATAGCAGGTTCAGTAGGCTTAGGTGAGTCAATCACGTATTCCAGCTTCTCAATCCTGAGAACAATTCTCAAGTTTCGAAGCCAGTCAGCATAATTAGGACCAGTCAATTTGTGAGCATCTAGTATGCTCCTGAGTGATAGTGCAGAAGACATAATGTATATTGTAAATCTGTAATTGATAAACACATAACAACACTTAGCAAATATTCGATTTCATTTTAAAACACTATATGAATCGGGTCTTTATTCATAAGTGGCTCCCACTAGTTTATCTAATTTATTCAACCCCCTACGTGAAAAATTAAGCATTCATAATGCTAGTGGTTATAGGGATCCTACATTCCATTACACGACCCCGGCTGTAGCACGAACCGCCATGTAATGTTCAATAGGCAGACAACTCTTGTCAATTACATCTTATGTTATTCCCTAATCAAACTTTAACCTCTTGAATAATTGAGTCTCGGCTGTAGCACGATAAACTCAATATTCTAAGTCAAGTCTAACCCAACATTCCGTACAGTTGAATCAGTCCCCAAAGGCCCACGGCTGTAGCACGTACCGACCTTTAGATTCTTATTCAATGTACACATCTCTATGTAATAGACAAGTATTTCTTATTTCGAAATCAAAGCCCTCGGCTGTAGCACGAACCGACAATGATTCAAAAATAAGAACTACTTTCTATCATGTTGGAAGGCTATGACCGACACAAGCCCGTTGTATCATTGGCCAATTACTAATTGATATTATTTAATTTTAGAGGGATTATATTACGTTACAATCATAATCATATTATAAAGAAATTCTTCCTTTTAAATTAAATATTTCAAATCAATAATCAATAATCAGATGATTCCCAGATCGGGTGGAGTATTGTCAAGAGGCGTCACTTAATAACCCTTTCTTATAGATAGAAATCTGTTGTTGACAGAATCATCCTTTCTCTCATATCGAAAATTCATATTCAATTACGTGTTCCAAAAACACAAGAATCTCATGATTGTATTCATAATATTATTATTAAGGTTATGAAACAATTTCACTATACTAGGTTGTCTAACAAACGCCTTATGTTCATTTAAGTTCACCTAAATCTATCATCGCATGATAAACTAAGCATATATCACATATATAAACATGAATAAACATCAAGGTAGGCATGTTACATCATCTAGCACATTAGTCTAAGCATTATACATCTCTATGTATCACATGAAGCATTTAAAAGCAATTAAAACAGTCAAAAAACAGCTTTAAAACACTTCATGGAAATATAAACAGTTCAAAACTTTTATATAAACTAAAATTGATTACTCCATTAGATCCATCTCGGAAAAATGAATCCAACGGTATATTGCACGCCTAAAACGGAGTTACGAAACTCCCAGAAAATCAATTTTAATGTAAACAGTCGGGCTGTAACGCGTTACAGGAACGCGTTACAATCCCTGTAACGCATTCCGGTGATGCGTTACAACCCTTTTAAGCCATTAAAAGGTGTAACGCATTCCGTGAATGCGCCACAGGTGTGTAACGCATTCCCGGAATGCGCGACACCCCTATATTTTTTTTTTATTCAGCAGCCGCCGCCCATGGAATTCCGTGCCGCCAGACCTGATAGCCGCCTAACATGTCTGTACCTATGCTTTGCTTTGCAGAAAACACAGACAATACAAACATATATATATATATACTTTATATACATATATTTATACTTATTTAATTACAAATTTTAATTGAAACAACTTCAAAAATTAATAATAAAAAATCTATACATCATAAAATTATGAAAAAATACCCAGACGATCTACAACACTTGTAGAACCCAGATCAACATTCAAAATAATTCTGAGAAACGATTTCTCATCAGACAAAATTAATCCATGATATATCTTGTAAAAATCATAATTAATTCATACAAGCACATAAAATTCTGAAATTTTTACCACAGATCTATATGCATACAACCTATGCTCTGATACCATTGTTGGATTTTTAATCGCAGCGGGGCATGGCAAAATACTTTCGCACATATAAAATCCAAATAAAATCATACAGATCATGAATAAAAATTCGAGGGATCGAATCTAACCTTTAAAATTAATTCGGAGACAACGATCAGAGATCCTTAGCAGTTGCTCCTCAAGTGTGAAGCACTCCACCGGTATCCACCAAGAAAATGATGTTAAGGAGGAGGAAGGAGGTGGAGAGAATTGGGTTTTCCAAACTTTTTGGGTTTTGGGGTTCTTGGGTTAGAATAAAAATAGGGTCTATAATAGTGTATTTATAGGCAAAATTTTCAACTAAAATTTTCCCATAAATATTATTATTATTATCCCATTTATTATTCTCATTAATAATTAAAACACCTTTTAATTATTAATCCTTTTTCTAAACACTTTAGAAATAATTCTCTCTCTTCATTTACTTTCCAAAAATTAAATTCTTAATTAATAATATTAAGAACTTTTCTTAATTAATTTATAATCAATTAAATCTCATTTAATCAATTATTAAATTTGTCAATTAATTATTTATTTCGCAAATAAATAATTATTAGCCATTATTAATTAATTCCTCCACCATTAAATCATTCTCTTTTTATGGTGTGAACCTGTAGGTTCAATATTAAGCCGGTAGTAGAAATAAATAATAATAAAACTATTTTATCATTATTTATATAAATTCACCAATTTATTAAATATGATTAATTAATTAATCACATTTATTCTACATTGTGAGGGATACTTCTCAGCATATCGCGACTATCCGGATAATATGAATTCACTGCTTAGAATACCAAGAACCTATTCAGTGAATAGTTACCGTACAATAAACTCCTTCTACCCTACAATGTCCCGATTAAATACAAGGCATGGATCTTGTGTCAAGCCTATCTAATTCAATCACTTGCTTACCATTTACTATGCGTAGTTCTATGCAAATTAGAAACTCCTTTCTAATTTCATTTACTCTGGCCAGAGATTCCTGAACTAGCATAAGTGGATCAGCCTTGAATATTCGCTTCCTTCACTGGAAGGGGTATATCCTTTATTGATCATACACTATCTTCGTGTACAAATTCCTATACCCAGTAGAGCCCTAATAATTGTCCCTGGAGACTAAGAACTAAACCAAAGCATAGTTCAGTGTACACAAGATGACTATGATGACCTCAAGTCTAAGGATACTTGTACAACTATCACTATGTGAACAACTGCTGACACGTGAGTGAACTCCATCAGTTGTTCAGCTGTGCGAGTCATGTTCAGTGAACTTATTCTATAATAAGCACCTACATACTAGCTATAGTGTCACCACACAAATGTCTATGAGAACAGACATCCTTCATAATGAAGCAAGCATAGTATGTACCGATCTTTGCGGATTATTAATTACCAGTTAGTAATCCTATGACCAGGAACTATTTAAGTTTAGAGTTATCATCTTTTTAGGTCTCATTATTATGATCTCATCACAATCCATAAAAAGCTTTGTAAGTCATATGTCATAGCCTATTTGTATATTCGAGGATTCAACTCAACTCAAATAAGAATGTAATAAGTAAATAGTGGATCGACCGTCAGAGAGATCTCGCAAAGTAATATCTGTCAAAGGATTCAGAACAAGGTTCATCTACAGACTTGAGGAGTTAATTCACTGGAAGAAGTTCAAGAAGTTGATCATGCCTCAGTGATATAAATCAAGATCGTGGATTTAATCAAGTGACAGAGATCTCGTCAGAGTATCATTAATTACAAGGATTTAATCTGAAGAAAATCAAAGTGTCAAAGTCAAGACATGAAGAAACGTCACGGAAGTTAGTCACTCATGAACCAGACAGTACATCGAGTGTCAACATTGAAGTGGTGGAATTGATTCATAATTTTCAGTGATTTTCAGAAGATCTGTAGAAGGATGGGTGCTGTTGAAGACTAGAATTAATTCTCTATTAATTAATTAAGTCATCTAATTTAATTAAGAAAATAAATTATATCTGTGAAGAATAATTTATTTATTAATTGAATTAATTGATTAATTAATTCTGAATTAATTTTAGGAATTTTCAGAATTTAAATTGGATTAAAATCTGCATTAAATCAGCAAGACAATTGAAAATGAACTAGCATGACAATCAGGATTGTCATACCGATTGTCATGCTAGGCCATTTTCAATAGTCTCACCGAAAGTTACACTAGGAGAAGGATTGTCTTGCTAGTTCATTCTGATTGTCATGCTAGTTCATTCAGATTGTCTTGCTAGTTCAATCCATTGTCCTACCGAAAGTCTTGCCAGCTATAGGATTGTCATGCCAATTCAATTCTATTCGGTTGTTGATTAAAAAGAAGCAGAGAGTCATTCAACTCAATCATCCATCCAACAGACTGAAAAAATACAAGAACAAAGAAAAAAAGCAGCCGCCTTTAAACATTTTATTTTCTTCTCTGCTTACATCAAGATCAAAATTCTAGTTTGTTAATGTTAAATCCAAACCACTAGAATTATTTATCTTGTTCTTGTGTAACAATCTAGCGGATCAATATCCCTAGAACTTAATCTCAAATCGCGTTTAGCATTTGATTCTAATTATTGCAAAAATAGAAAAAGTTCATGTCGAATTTATTCTAGATTTGTGATAATTGATTTGAGATTAATACCTTGTAATCGATACAGTTGTTGTAACACCTTTCAAGTTTAATAATATTTTTATTTAACTTGAATTTTGTTTCACATTTTTTATTCCGCATTTATTCGATTATTTGGTACTGTTTGTATTCAACCCCCCCTTCTACAAACTCATTGGGACCCAACAATTGGTATCAGAGCCTTCTGATTAACGAACAAATCAAGATCCTAGACTTTTGTGATTTTTCAACTCCTTGAATTCTTATTTATTCAAAAATTCATAATGACTTCACATAAAGTTGGAACCGTTAAAATTCCACTATTTGATAAAGAGAATTATATCATGTGGAAGAAGAAGATGCTATTATTTTTACAAGTTGCAAATCCCAAATATTCAAACTTGTTAAAGAAGGGTATAAAAACTCCGATGGTTATTGAACCGGAGGTAATAATAGATGGTGTGGTGACTACTGAAGCTAGAACCTATCCAAAAGAGCCTGAAGATTTTACTCCTGCTGAGAAGGAAGAAGCCTCCTTGGATGCCAGCCTTCAATTAATATTAATTGATTCCCTTGATCCCTTGATGAACAGACATGTGATGAACTGTAAAAATTCCAAACACATGTGGGAAACTATTGAGGTGATTAATGAAGGCACAGAGGAAGTTAGGGAGAACAAGTTGGAAATCCTAACCTCTGAATATGAACATTTCAAATCAAATCCAGGAGAAGGAATTACTGAAGTGTTTGAGAGGTACAATGCGTTGATCAACAACCTGAACATCACTGGAAAGTATTATTCAATCAGGGAGGTCAACAAAAAGTTCCTTTTAACACTGCCAGCTCATCTTGAACATAGAATCACTGCCATTAGAGAAGCTAGAGATCTGAGTGAGATTTCTTTGGACAGGCTCTATGGAGTGTTAAAAACCTATGAGTTGGAGCAGATTCAACAGAAGGAAGTCTACGGGAAGGATAGAATGGTCAGCACATCTACTGCACTTGTAGCTGAAGGTCAACAACAACAACAATCTCAACAGTTAGAAAGAATGGTACAGTTTTCCAAGGGTGAGGAAAATGAGTTAGTAGCAGAATATGATCCTCCTACTACAAATCAATCAAGTGATGATTTTTATTCCTTGGAAGAGCTGGAGCAATTGGAAGATGAATCAATGGCCCAAATTGTCAAGAGATTCTCCCATGTCAGATTCAGGAGGAATCCCAAGCTTAAGTACAAGTCTAACTACAACAAATTCCAGAAAGGTGGATCTTCATCCTTTAACACCAGCAGTGGTGGGTACAAAACAGGGATGGTTGATCGAAGCACCATTAGATGCTATAACTGCAATGAGTTGGGACACTTTGCCACAGAATGTAGGAATCCAAAGCAAGTAAGAAAGAACTCTGAAAGGGCTTATCTGGCAAAGGGAAGAAGCTGGGATGATACTGACAGTGAAGATGAAGAAGAAGGAAATCTTGCTCTTATGGCTATTGATGGAAAAGCTTCATCGTCAAGAATAGAGGTAAAACTTTCTGATGCTGAAATGGTTTATCATCTAAGAGGTAACTTAGATTGTGCACGTCGTGATAATGAACTGTTAAGTTTAAAGATCACAGACCTTGAGAAAGAGGTCAATGAATTAAGACTTGTGCATATTAATCAAGACAAATTAAAAGAACAGGTATCTTTTCTAGAGAATAGAGTTGACTGTTATAGAAAACTCGAAACTATTCTCAAAGACAAGATCACCGGTCTTGAGACTAAGGTTAGAGCCTACTTCAATTCTTGTTCGAAGGCTAAAGAGTTCTACAGTAAGCAAGCTGTTAATCAAACATCTGGAATAGGTTATGATTACAATGCTGCTATTGGAGAATTAGGCATAAACTCCCCTCCTCATGTCTGTGCTAAAGGGAGGGAAGTACCACATGTGCTTAAGGGTGTTGATGAACCCCTTTATAAAGCATCAATTGCTGAACCATTTGATGCGACCTCTTCTGTTATTCAAGAAGAAATATGTGCTGAAGATCTTGCTAATGAGAAGGTTGTTTCCAAGTCAAGTGAGTCGAAAGTTCCAGTCAAAGTTGTGAAAGTAACTGAGACTAACTCAGACACACATGAGTTGGATAACAATAATGTCATGTCTACCATGCATAAATTGCCTGCTGTTAATCACTCTCATAAAGCATGTGGTGTTGCTAATTGTATGTCTTGTGCTTTTAATATGATGTATGCTTATTTTAATGGTAAGCATGTGTCTAATGATAAGACTACTCCTCGTCAGCATGTGAATAACAAGAAGCATGATAGGTCTAAGACTGCTAGTCCTTCTAAGGCTAGAAAGGAGACATTTGTGCCTAAGCTTAAACAGAAATTTGTTAACGCTGTTTACAAGGTCAAATGTTCAGTCATTGAGAAAGTTGAGGCAATTAAAATTAAAAATGTTGTTTTGCCTGACAAAGGACAATTCTACAAGTATGCCGGGCCCAACCAAGTTTGGGTTCCGAAGAAGGTCTAATCCATTTGAAGTGCAGGGCAGTATACAGGTGTAACCGGTAGTGTGGATTCTTGACAGTGGATCATCAAGACATATGACCGGAGATAGAGCCCTGCTATCAAATATGGTTGAGAAAGCTGACCCCATGGTTACCTTTGGAGATAACAGCAAAGGTTTATCTGAGGGATATGGCTGTTTGCAAGCTGGGAATGTTATCATTGTAATTTTGTATATTGTGCTAGGTTATTATCAGGAAGCAGTATCTAACATATAGCACCAGTGACGAGACTTGAGAATATTACGACATATCAGACACCTGTTGCACATTACACTGGGAATTGTACTCTAGTAAGATGTGTACAAGTGTACTCTTGATTGGTGAGTCAAAAGAGGAAGTCAATGCACCACAGTTCATGGACTTTGCAGCTACAGATCTATTGGACTATGCAATTTCTTCTTCACAATCTCACTTCAGGTTGGTATGAACTAGTATACTGCTCAAGCAATCGTCAAGGACATGGTATGGCACTCTAACAGAAGTTATAATTTTATATGAATAAGTAGAGTCGTCATATTAATAACTATCTTATCACTAAGCACAATCATATTGTTTTATATGTGCAGTGGTATATTGGTTATGCAACATAACAATTAGTATCTAAAGTACTTGACAAGTATCGGTCAATGATACGTTGTTAACATTATGTTGCAGATATTTGTAAGCTTTTGACATGAATGAGAATTACTTAGACTTTACCCTAAGTGATCAATGTTTTATCAAAAACTCATTCATTTTGAAAAACAAAAATTAAACTTCTTTCTACATTAGTGATTTCTTATTTCATGTAAAATCTTTTGAAATCACTATTGTAAATCATTTTCTCTCTATTACCATATGTTCTATGATACAGGTTCAGTCTCCAATGACTTTCTTTCATTGACAGTCATGAGGTTGAAAACCCACAACGTCTATCCCAGACTGTAAAGACAAACACAAAAATAGAACCAACCAACACTCTTTAGCCACTAAAAGTAGTATGAATGAGCGTGAGGGAGATAGTGCCTAGTGCACCACATAAGGAAGGTTCTGTAGTCAACCCAGTAGCTCTGTCTCCTACATAGATGAGTAGTATTTAAACCGAGACAACTGCTAGCCCCCATACATCTTCTCAAAAAGATGTAATGGCTGAAAAGGCACAAAAACAGTTACTAGATTCATTCTCTCAACAGGGTGAGTCTATTGAATTTTGCCTGTCGGCCAAGGTATCCGATGTAGTGTCACCACTTCAAACATAAACAATTCTTGATGCACAAGGAGAGGTTACACACACAAAGGATGAGTTGACGGAAACAAGAGTTTCGACCATTTTAAGGTCAGATTCGATTGTTCAAGGTTCGTTAGTGGACCAATTGCCTTTACAGGTGTTAGGAGAGGATACTGATCCAAAAGCCATATGTCAGTGGTCAGTGTCTACCTCCCCAGGCTTAAATCCCCTGGATGCATCTGCGGATAGTGGATCTGACATAGGCGCAGATCGGCAACTTGTTGACAATGATTCAGATATTACCTGATAAGTCACAAGGAAATGTCTTCACAGACATTAGAAGGGAACTTTGATCTTTATGCTAAATTCGTTGGATCATTGTTTACCTTCCCAGAATTCAAATCTGGAACCCTAAAAGGGAAACTAGCAACTTGTAAATTATGACTCAGATTCATCTGACGAGTTTAACAAGGATGGGGATTTGTGAACTCCCATTGCACCACCTGTGACCTCCTTAAGGATGGCTAAGGTGATTTTCCTTGCAGGTACAGCTGGATTATGGAGCTATGAGAGAAGAGTGATACACTTGTGAGAATGAGTGTAAACACGAGTGGAGAGAAGAGTGAAACACATGTGAGGTACACTAAAACACAATCACACACTCACAGTGAGGAAGAAAGAGAAACTACTTGTTATTTCTTTTCCAACCAAGTGAAATATGAGAACTCCTTCAGACGACGGCATACATTCCTTCTTTAAGGGGGAGATAAAAGCTTAAGTAATAGTTTGGAGGATTCCTCAACTAAGGGGGAGAAATAGCAGGGAGGAAGAAAAAGATCCTAAAAATGTACACTACACCACACCGTTGTTGTTTGTAACTACGGATCCTATTGTACGGGAGAGGTGGTAAACACAAGGTGATTTCCTAGTAAGGGAAGAAGCTGTTAGGGGAGTACCATTGGTTTTTATCTGCGGATCCTATTGTACGGGAGAGGTGGTAAAACGAAGGTGATCTTCTTTAATCAGTTGATTCTCATAGGGGGAGAAGCAAGAGATATGGGCTTCTTAACAGGAAATGTGGTTGTACAAATGAAGATGGAACTACTTGAAGATATGTTCAGTCTAGAGGAACATCTACTTGGAATCTGGAAAATGTTAAATCTAGTCCAGAACTTTTCTACTATTTACTTTGCATGTATGTTTATATCTTTTTCTTATTTGTTAGTTGAGTTATCCTCTAGGTATTTGTGTGTTATTGTCTAACAAACAAATAGGGGGAGATTGTAAGTCATATGTCATAGCCCATTTGTATATTCGAGGATTCAACTCAACTCAAATAAGAATGTAATAAGTAAATAGTGGATCGACCGTCAGAGAGATCTCGCAAAGTAATATCTGTCAAAGGATTCAGAACAAGGTTCATCTACAGACTTGATGAGTTAATTCACTGGAAGAAGTTCAAGAAGTTGATCATGCCTCAGTGATATAAATCAAGATCGTGGATTTAATCAAGTGACAGAGATCTCGTCAGAGTATCATTAATTACAAGGATTTAATCTGAAGAAAATCAAAGTGTCAAAGTCAAGACATGAAGAAACGTCACGGAAGTTAGTCACTCATGAACCAGACAGTACATCGAGTGTCAACATTGAAGTGGTGGAATTGATTCATAATTTTCAGTGATTTTCAGAAGATCTGCAGAAGGATGGGTGCTGTTGAAGACTAGAATTAATTCTCTATTAATTAATTAAGTCATCTAATTTAATTAAGAAAATAAATTATATCTGCGAAGAATAATTTATTTATTAATTGAATTAATTGATTAATTAATTCTGAATTAATTTTAGGAATTTTCAGAATTTAAATTGGATTAAAATCTGCATTAAATCAGCAAGACAATTGAAAATGAACTAGCATGACAATCAGGATTGTCATACCGATTGTCATGCTAGGCCATTTTCAATAGTCTCACCGAAAGTTACACTAGGAGAAGGATTGTCTTGCTAGTTCATTCTGATTGTCATGCTAGTTCATTCAGATTGTCTTGCTAGTTCAATCCATTGTCCTACCGAAAGTCTTGCCAGCTATAGGATTGTCATGCCAATTCAATTCTATTCGGTTGTTGATTAAAAAGAAGCAGAGAGTCATTCAACTCAATCATCCATCCAACAGACTGAAAAAATACAAGAACAAAGAAAAAAAGCAGCCGCCTTTAAACATTTTATTTTCTTCTCTGCTTACATCAAGATCAAAATTCTAGTTTGTTAATGTTAAATCCAAACCACTAGAATTATTTATCTTGTTCTTGTGTAACAATCTAGCGGATCAATATCCCTAGAACTTAATCTCAAATCGCGTTTAGCATTTGATTCTAATTATTGCAAAAATAGAAAAAGTTCATGTCGAATTTATTCTAGATTTGTGATAATTGATTTGAGATTAATACCTTGTAATCGATACAGTTGTTGTAACACCTTTCAAGTTTAATAATATTTTTATTTAACTTGAATTTTGTTTCACATTTTTTATTCCGCATTTATTCGATTATTTGGTACTGTTTGTATTCAACCCCCCTTCTACAAACTCATTGGGACCCAACAAGCTTTACTCTATACTATGGTATATCTTATTTAAACACTTAAATAGATAAAGCCCGTAATAAAAACAAAACAAGTCTTTTATTAATATCAATGAAATCAAAACAGATTGTTGAAAAGTTATTCCTAAATCCTCATACATGATTGGACTTAGGACATATTCCTTTCAATCTCTTACAAAGAATCCGGATAAAAGCAAGGTAATTATGTCTGACTCTGCAAAATCTTCTGATGGTTTGTCTGATTCTGATAATGATAGTAATGCAGATGATTCTGACATAGCTCAGCTTAAAACTGCGATTGATGCATCTAAGAAGTCCAATATTGGTTCTTCTTCGCACTCCACTGAAAATCCTTCTTATTACAATCATGATGCTGAGAATTTTAGACAGACTTAATGGGATTATAAATGGAGACTTGCAAATACTTCTATCTCTTCTGCTGTTGGCCTGCAATATATTCATCGTGCCTATGATGAAATTCAAACTCCTGATCTGAAGTTACATCTTAAGGCCTCAACCATTTCTGTTAAAGGAATTCACTCTGAACTTGATGAAATGAAGAAGTCTCATGTTGATGTCAAAGAGAAAATTGATGGATTTTTGCTTCACACACCTAACCCAGCTGAAATCAAGTGTGAAAAATACCATCAAAGATGTTAAATCTCAAGACAGCATAGCCTCTAGACTTTCCTCCTTAGAAGACAAGGTTTCTTCTATAGGTGACAAACTGGATGCTCTGTTTTCTCTACTTTCAAATACTGATGCCAAAAACGAAGAGAAGATAGTTGCTACAAAATGTACACCAGATTCTGTTCAGACAAAGGATAAAGATATTGATGATGACGGTGATAAGAATAATCCCGTTATAGATGTTCAAATTGCTTCTACTGCTCAACAACTTTAACATTCCAAGAAGAATGATCCTTCAGGACAAAGGAAGTCTACTGGTGCTTATAAAGCCAAGCACAAGACTAATTCTGATGCTCCTGAGGATGATGATATTACAATCTCAGATTTAGCAAATGTTAAAGGGATGTTCTTTCCTTATAGGCATAAGGAAACAGGTGAAGAGGTTGTCTTGTACTACAAAGACAAGAAGTTTGAGCAAAAGAATGCTGGGAATGCTCTTGGGTATATAACTGAAGAATTTCCTGATCTAACACCTGAAGAAGCAGTTATGCAACAAAATGAAGCTTTTGGCTCAAATAAAAGCTGAAGCTAACACTTCTAAAGGAAGAGAAAAAAGAGGTGGTAGATATGCAAGAGCAAGAGAAAGAGGAAGAGGAAGAGGTGGAAGAACTTCTGAATCAAGTCAAGTGACTGCATTCAACTCTATTTTCTAAATTTTCTATCCAGAGAAGGTTATGTTCATGTACAAGGAAATAAAGAAGTTCAGAAGCCAGAAGAGTTGATTATACCAAGGAAGAAAAGATCAGCCACTGACATTGATCAAGCTGGTACAGCAAATCAGAATGTAACTCCTGAAGCAGACACAAATCCTGAGGTAAAAGTAGATCCTGATGATATGAACCTGATAGCTGATTTTAACTCTGATGAAAAAGTAATCAAAGCATTAAATGAGTCAGCTCCTTCTCTAGTAATCACTCCTCATATTTCAGAGGCTAATGAAAAAGAAAAGATTGATGGAAGGAAAGCTGATCAAGCATGCAAAGAATATTTGCAGAGAGTTTTAAAATCAAAGAGGGAGCTATGGCATAAAGCAGAAGGGAAGACCGATGATTTGTCTTCAAATTATGCTCCTCTCGGCAAGAAGAATAGAAGATGGAAAGACATCCACGTATTCAATTATTCTAAAGAGTTCAAGCATGTTGAATTTGTGTCAGCTGGGTTAAGAGATTTTATCTCAGAACATGAAGATGTTGATAAGTCCATCAAGAAGCCTTCTTGGGTGGTATACAATAAAAAACTGAAACTTATCAAATCTCAAACCAGAGAAAGCATTGGTCATTCCAATATGGAGATTTTAAAATCTGATCTGTTAAATAAAGATACTCTGACAGAAAATCTTGGTGGTAGAATTTCTCCTTGACATCTTGTGAAAGTTGAAGATGTGAAGATTGTTCATAGAAAGATAAATGATAATGATGTCAGAGAAGAGATTGTGTACTTTTTCAGGGATGGTAAAGTAAAAAAGCTTTACATTGCAGCAACTCTTAATGAAGACTGTGATAGAATTGAAATATATTCACTATCTTCTTAGAGTTGAGAACAAAGTCACCAGAAACTGGTCTTCTATGATACTTGAAGTGATCAGAAGAAGAGTCATGACAAAAGATGATAAATACAATGGTGATTATGTTCCTGAGTGCAAAACTTATACTGGTCAAGAAATGCAGATGAAAAAGGGAGTTGCAGTGCTATAAGTTTTTCTCAACAGTCCTCAGTTATCCTTCAGTCATGATCATGAAGATGTAAGTTTGAGCTTCATGTTGATAGGTGATCTTGAGATAAGCAAAAGCTCAATTTCTAAGTTAAGATCGGCTATCTATCAACTTGAAGAAGACACTGAAGAGAAGAGAGAGTTGAAGAAAAAGCTTATTAAAGTCCTACGAGACAAGGAGGAAGAAAGATTGAAGAACTTTCTTGGAACAACTGTCAGTTATTTGAAGATACTGAAGTAAGCTTTACTCCTAGTACATTTTGTAGATTGGTTTTGGCATCATTGAGAATAAAATTTATGCTTCGTTGTATTAAGCATAAATTGGGGGAGATTGTTACATATTGAATTCTCAATAATTAGAAGAAGCTCAGGATCTGGATGTTTGGATGTCATCAGGATCTGATGTAGCGTCAGGATTTGGCATGTCATCAGTATTTGAATGTCATCAGTATTTGAAGACAGTCAGCATTAGAGGATTTATTTTGTTCCTCATAATGTGGAGCAGATATTTGTTACATCTGAGTTATAGGACTTTATCTGTTTAGTTTAAGATATGTATCAGTTTCAGTTAGTTTTGATAATGCATATCTTAGATTAATTTGTTGTAGTTGTGTAGTATATAAACACAGTTTAGGTCATCATTTAATGTAACACACTCGAGGATCATTCGACCTAGCAGCTTTCAAGAACATCAGTATTTCTTGAGAGGATTTTGTAACAGTTTTTATTAGAAATATAAAAAGCTGTTATATTTTATTACTTGTTCGAAACATTTATACAATTGTATCCAACCCCACTTAAACAATTGTATCTTTACTGGGCAACAAATCGTTTGTTGACTGATAATCTTGGATCTTGAATTTGTTTGCTTTATGTATTTGAGAGGCATTTCGAGATCTCCAATTTGTTCTATAGAAAAGTGACATCTCGATAAGTATAATGACTTATCAAGATCTCTAAGTTCTCTTTAGGTATATTTGACTTGTGGAGGTCTCTTGATATTTGCATGCTAAATGACTTGTCGATATGTCTGAGATCTCTACATGTAGAATTGACTTGTTGATATCTTAGAGATCTCTATATACATTTTGACTTGTCGATATCTATGAGATCTCTAATTATAATTTGACTTATCGATATCTCCAATCTTCACATCTTTATTTTTAACTTATCGATATCTATGAGTTTTCTACATACAAAAATGACTTGTCAATATCTTCAATCTTCATATCTTCATTTGATTTGTCGATATCTTTGAGACTTCTCTATAAGCCATTTTGTACTTCTCGATAAGTCATTCTGGAGTTCTCGAATGACTTCACTATATTGCTTGATCTGTGACTTGTCGATATCTTGACTTAGAACATTTTTTATATAAAACAGATTTATTCAACTTCAAGCTTCTATATCATTTCCCTGAGGTATGATCTATCTTGATCTTATTCCAGAATTTATTCCTTAGGCTTGAACTGTCTACAGAAAAATACTTCAGTCTAATCTTCTTACCTTTTTACAGACTCAAGTAATACAATAAAAAATACAAATTTAGATTACCAATACAACTGAATCTTAGGGCTGTCAATTTGACTTAGTCTTGTTATTGTATAGGCATGTCTTGCACAACAGTTTATGATCTAAAATTAGATTTAGAATTCGTTATCAACATAATAATAACCTATAAGGTCACACACAAAGAATGCTTGAAGAATTATTTAAATTTAATTGAATTTAAATTAAATTAAAATAATTTGAATTATCTGTAATATTAATTAAGTATGACTTAATTAATTAGATAAATAATAATATTCGAATTTACTAATATTAATTATGAAATTTAGTTGTTAAAAAATTAAGTGAGACTTAATTATAATACAAATATGAATTTCAAATTAATAATAACTCCTAATTAGTTAAGAGTTATAATTCATTTTTCTACTTTCCTATATTATCTCTTGTGGTTATTTTATATGCAAGACTTTTATTAAAAATCCTAGCCACCGAGATAGAAGATGGAGAGAGGAAGAAGAAATGACTTTGTGCTAGCACACATTTGTCCTTGAGTTCAAGAATTCGTGTGGATACCAATAGAGCGCAGATCGCGAGAGCGGGATACGTGGTGATTCAACAAGCTTTGGATCTCCATTAGTCGACCAATTCATAAAGCTTTTTAGGGTAAACAATCTAATCAATGAATTAAATATCTATTTTTCTCTTGGATCCTGCGTAGGTTTCAAAAATTTTGGTTTTTATGATTTTTAATTATAGTTTCCGTTGTATTTTTTGCCTCGAAACCCTTCAAATGGCGTCAGAGCTACTTGCGAAAAGTGTTTAATTCATTTATGTTAGGTAATGAATCACACATAGAGGGGAAGGGGTGAATGTGCTTTCTGATTTTAGTCTTTTCTTGAAAGATAATGATTGAACAAAGTAAATTAAATCTTGTATAGAAAAGTGTTCATGAAGAAATTAAACTTGCATAAAATAAAGAATACGGATCTTCAAAACTCACTTAATTTTTGTATTAAATATTAAGATGTTTTGCTACAAAATTTCTAAGCTCTTCTAAGTTAAAAAGCTCAGCTTCTTCTTGAGAGTGTTACAAGAATTTTTATCTAAATTGTTACTACTAACTAGAGGACCAGTGTTAACTTTATAGCTCAGTTAACTACTGGTTTACACAGTGGATAATAAACATGCTATTAGCTTTTCAAAACTATCACTTGTCATTTCTATTTATAGAAAAACAAATATTCCATTTCTGGCTTAGCATATCTTTAGCATCCCGTGTTTACTTTAATCTTCCTCTGTCAATTAATCTTTGCCATTGATCTTACACACTCTTCAAGCTGCTTTTTGTAGACTTATCAATCCAGCTGTTGGATTGTTTGTTGATTGTTTATCTTAGATATTAAACTGATCTGCAATTCTGTACTTTGAGACTGTACTTTGAGATCTCCAGTTTGATTCATTTGAACACTTGATATCATGATAAGTATAAAGGCTTATCGAGATCTCTAGTACTCCATAATGAGTTTGTCTTGTAGAGGACTTCAGCTCATCGAGATCTCTAGTCTTCATAACTTCACTTGACTTGTAGATATCTCTGAGTTCTCGAATGGATATAAACTTGTCGATAACTCTGAGTTCTCTAGTGAAGGAATTACTTGTCGATATCTTTTTGAGTTCTCGAGTAACTTTCCTGACTTCTCTACTCCCGGTGGATATTGCTTATCCGTTGAGTAGATATTGTTCATCTGTCGAGTAGATGTATAGCTTATCCGTCGAGTAGATATTGCTCATCCGTCGAGTAGATGTTATTCATCCATCGAGTGGATATATATAGCTCATCTGTCGAGTAGATATTGCTTATACGTCGGTACTCTCTGGAGTTTGAATGACTTCTCGATAAGTCATTCTGGATTTCTCGAATGACTTCTCTATAACATTAAATCTGTGACTTGTAGAGATCTCGACTTAGAACATTTTTCTCCAAACAGATTTATTCAACTCCAAGCTTCTTCAAAATTCTTCTGAGGCATGATCTTCTTGATCTTCTTCCAAATAGAATCCTTAGGCTTGAGACTGTTTTAGGAAAAAGACTCCAGTCTGCTCCTTTGTATTTTTACAGACTTTAAGTGTTACAAGTACTGAATATAAATTTAGATAAAAATACAACTTACTTAGGTTTGACAAGTTGTCTTAGTCTTGTTAAAGTACAGGCATGTCTTTTACAACAATCTCCCCCAATTTGTGAGAAGATTGCTTCATACAAATTCATGCATGTTAACAAGACTAATCCCAAGTTTAAAACTGATGGAAGATAAGATTAAAACATAAAGCTTGATAAAATTATAACTTGTACAACATGAGATTCACCAAGTTCCAGGATTACAGGAATCAGGTGAAGACAATTTTTACATCTGCTTCTTATCCAAGTTTATCCTTCAAGTGATCAAGAATTTCAAGTTCTTCTATGATAAGTGTTCCACTTAGAGCTTCCACAAGTTTTTGCCTTGCTGCCTTAGGATACCCTTGGTCCAGATACTCTAAAGTGAATTTTGAGAATCCACCAACTTTAATATTTAGAAATCTACCATCGTTAGAAATTCTGCTCATTTTTTTTGGATTTCAACTCTTCTAATCTTTTTATAAACATATCTATTTCTTCATCGTATTTCCTTCTTCTTTCTTCAGCTTCAGCTTTATCTCTTTTCTTTGTTTCATCCCTTTCAATCAATCATTCAGCCAAAAATGATCTCCAAGTCCTTGTAACAGTGTCCTTGCCTTTTAACAAACTTAGCACTCTCTTAATTTCTGCAGGAGTCAAAGAATCCATTAATTTTTTGTTTAGAAGAGTGAATGTACCATCCTTAAAATAGATTCTGACTTCTCTTAGTGATACAACCCAGACTTTGACAATTTCCTCAGCTGAATTTTGGAAATGATCTTCATCTGTGATGCACCAATTTAGAGGTAGAAAGTCAGATTTTTTTTGAAGCAATTACGGATGGCCCTTTCAGCGACTTCCACTTCCTTTACAGGCTTGACTTTCTTAGGCTTTATTCCCACATATTTGATATTGAAATTTAGTGAAGGTTTGGCTAAAGGTAGGGTTGTTATTTTCTTGAAGTTTGTGAGGCTTGAGGTGATTGGAATTTTTAGGAAGGAGTTGGCAGTTTGTCTGTAGAGAAATTTTGGCTTAGGCATTTGGGAAGATTTGATGTTAGAGACGGTTGATGTTGTGAGTTGAGCTGAGGTGTGAGGTGGTTGTGTTTGGATATTTAGGGTTGTTTGAGATTTTGAGTTATCATGAGGTTTTCTTCTCTTCCTTTCCCCTTTTCTCCTTGTGTCTTCATCTTTCTTGTCATCCTCCTTCTTCTCTCCACCCCTGCTTCCAGATAGATTAGTAGACTGACTTGAATTTAAGCCAGAAGAATTTTGATCATCTTTCTTCTACTCATAATCATCCAAATCATCTTTGTTAATTTTTTTTTGGGCAAGTTTGCTTCTGCATTATCTAGATATCTTCTCAACAACTTTATCATCTCCTCATCTTCAACAATCTTGTTCCTTTTTACTTTCAGCTCAGTTTCAAGAGTCATGATGAGCCTTTTGTTTTCCATGACACACTGTTTAGGAACTTGAAAATGTTTGAAATGTTTGGTAGTAGAACAAATGTATGCCACTCCATTGCTAGGTTGTAGATAAGCTTCTGGGAAAGCAGCTACTTGTGTATTCTTCAATTCTGTTAGCAAAAGAGTATCTTCATGAATCACAATCTTGACTTTGCTTATCAAAACATCTAGTTTAGATGCCTTCCTAGAGATAAGATAGTTACAGGACACCTGCATACATCTGCCTACCCCTGAGTCATTGATGTTGACCACTATCTTTCTTTCCTTGAAATTGCCTTTAGTTACCAAGATCACTCTTATTGAAGTTATTGTCATGTCCAATGCTTTCTTGTAGGTGAAGAAATTGTTATTGAGAGAAACTCTGAGTGCCTTAAGCATTTCATCAAATTCTCTGCTTTGACTGGGACCCTCAGCTGCCTTAAATGTCTCTCCATTCCAATACCAATTTTTCGATTTAAACTCTCTTCAGCACTTTGGACTTGTTGAGAAGACCTTGAATGTGCCAACCTAGCCTCTATCTCCCCCTTAGTCTTGTTGACAGGCATGAGAAGGAGAGTAGGGATTTCAGGTCTTACTTGTTCAGGCAAAGAAGGTAGCGGTATGTTGAGTTTACCTATGATGGCTCCTAAAGCTATGGAATTTTGCATTTGAAGATGCTTATAGGAGTCCACCAGAGTTTGGATGTCTGTTTGTTGGCTCTTGACAAGAGATGTCAAATCCTGAACTTGTGCAGTGAGAGAGGAGTTGGAGTCTTGCAATGCTGTGACTTGATCCTATAGAGACTGAATTTGCAGATTTGTTGAGGTGGATCCAGGCCGATAAGAGCTGCTAGATGTGCCAAAGTGTTCTCCTACAGCCTCTTTGATCCCTTCCATCAGCAATACTGAAGGTTTATATCTGCTCTGGTGAAGTTGATCCAGATGGACCTTGGTCTCATTTGAGTGAGTAATTTGTTGTTAGATCACTGTATGGAGATTTTTGAAGGATAGTGCAAGATTTTTGACTTCCTTCTCAATAGAGGCAAGATCCATCCTAGCCATTTGCTTAGAAAAATGCTTGAATTTCGAAGACATCTGCTCTTGAGATGGTATGATCATGTCCATTTTCTCATTCATCAGTTTTCTGATTCTGTCTTCATGACCAGTGAGCTTGATTTCAAGAGCCTTACCAAACAGATGAAATGCTTTGAGCTGAGCTTTGAATACATCTGTAATGGCATCATAGACAGCTTATAGACTCAAGTCTTTTGCATTGCTTCCTATAATAGTAACATACTCTTCTCTAAATCTGGCCAAAACTTAATTCATCTCCAACGTAAAGTCCTTAGACAACCATGCATCTACATTCCCATCTGGCTCCACATCATTGACAATTTTCTCCTTTTGCTCCTCAACTTCTTCATTATAAGCAAGCATAATGGCTTGATAATCTTGGTTGCTCATGTTTGAAGTTAAAAGATGATGTGAGATGTTAGCCACTCCAGAGATCTGCTCTACCAGTAGATCATCTACAGGAGTTGGTTGAGAGGCAGATTCTTCTAGCCACTGAGAGAGTATATGAGGTTGTCGAGGTTGAGTGTTTGATGGTTCATCAGAAACTCCTGTGACTGAGATCACAGTTTGACTCACATATTTCTCTGTGGTTATGACAGTGTGTTATCCTCCACTTATAGTGGGAACCTCCAATTAAATTGGAGGGGATTTGACTGAATTACTTCCATGTGCACCAGCCTCAAACCCTTGTGTGTCTTGCAACACACTGGCACTTGAATGTGCTAATCTTGCCTCCCCTATGACAGGATCATGGGCAATTGTACTCCCAGCTTCAACTGCAGAAGCAATTTCTGCTAGGGTTGTGAGGGGAGTTGTTCCTTCATAAGGAACCTCCAATTGAATTGGAGAGGATTTAAATAGCTCCCCCTCAGGAGTACTACCCTCAAACCTTTCAGTTTATGAGAACTGTTTTGCACATGAAGGTACATTAGAGATATCCATGGGGTCTTCAGTAAAGACTAATGAACCCCCCATGTTTGTGATGGTGTCATCAAGGTCTACCCCAACATGTAGCCTCTCACCATCTGAATGAGGTGTCTGGGTGGTGAGCAGAGCTTCTTGAGCTAAGTCACTTGATTTTTGATGCACTTGAGAAATGGAGTCAAGTGGAATTGGAATAGAAGAAATATTAGATAGAAGAAATTATTGCTCAGTTGTGAGTGTTGGCAGCTCCCCCTGAATAGATGAGGGAGCTTCAAGAGATGTGCTCTCATAGTGAGCTCCTTCCTTATTTCTCCTACCATACACTTGAATTGCTTCTTGTGCAGGCTGTGCAGACTCACTCCTGGTTGTTTTTACAACTGCATCCTATTGGGAGGATGTAGAGGAAGATAGAGTGGTCAGCTCAGTTTATTTACTTCTTTTGGATCTTTTGACCAGAGGTGGTACTCTTTCAGCTTTCTCTTCACCACTCTCATTTAGCACAACTAGGTTTACCCCATTTCTCTTCTTTTTACTTACCTCACCTTTTTAGAAGATGAGGCAGTTGGTTTCCTAGCTTCTAAAGGTTGTGAAAGAATGGTTGCAGCTTGGCAAGATCCCTGTTGGTGATCCTGTGTTTGTACTTCCACAGGTTCAAGAATCATAGTTGTACTAAATTGTGCATTTGATCTCATGTCAGGCATAGAATAAGGATAAGTCCTAAATCTTTCTAACATAAATGGAGTGATTTTCAAACTTACATTGACCTTATTCTTTGTAGTAAGTGAGCCAAATATTATCTTGGACACTTGCTTACATTTGCCTATCTTAGTACTATCTATACCATTCAACAGATGTATGTCAGTTACTTTATTATTTAAAATGGACATAATAAATCTAGGAAAGAATATTTCCTTACCTCTAGCTGTTAGGGGCATAATCAGCCTGGTTGCAAGTTCTTCCAGGATCAGCATACCAACATTCAGGTGTCTGTTGTGGGCAATTGAATACACCAGCTTTTCCACAACACTTGAGATATTGTCATATCCAGTTTTTTCTGCAAGTAAAGGCCCTTACTACAGAGTCAAAGATGAATGACCACTCCTTTCTTAGATTGGTTCTGTTTAAGCTTGACAGGTTGATTCTCCCACCATAATTGATGAAGTCCATAAACTCAATCAGCTCATCAGGAGTTGGCACTTCCACCAGATTCTCAGTTGGCAGCCCCAAAGCTCTATTCACATCTTGATCATTGAATTCTATCTGATGGCCTCCAATTATGCATGTCACCACCAGAGAGAGAGAATTGTTGTTAACACCAGTCCTCACAACAGCTGTAGTCCAGAAATCATGCAGCACATCTAGATACAGTACTGGATTTGCAGTCAAAGCACCTGCAAGATAGGATTCAGACAGCAGTTTTACAAACCCTTTGAAACTATCAAGAGCTTGGTTTGCATCAGTGAAAGCAAGATAATTAGTTCCTTTCTCCGGGATAGATGCCCTAGCAACATTTTGAGCCATGGTTGATTAATGAGAATGAATGGGTAGGAAAGATTTCTGAGAAAGAGTGAAAAATGAGAGAGAAAACGGTTATGGATTGAAAGCTAGGTCACTTTAGATCTCGAAAGCTGTAAGTAAGTATGTATCGAGAAGTCTGGGTATTTATAGTAAAAGAAGATGACTTTTCGAGAACTAAAAAACAGATATATGGAGTTTATCTATCGAGAAGTCATTTAAAAGCGTGAAGTACATATCGAGAAGTCATTTTAAATTACTCTTATAGAGAACTCAACTTTGACTTATCGAAATGTCAAATAAATACCCAGTTTGTCCAGAAAGTGGACTGAATCAATTCTAACTTTTATTTGAATAAATTTGAAATAAAATTAAAATAAATTTTCCAAAAGTAATTTACCAAAATAATTTATCAGTTTAAATTATTTCAGTTCTGAGTTATTGATAAGTTAAGAATTGTACTTGTAGAGAACTTTGGGAATGAATATTATTAGAGAACTCTACAAGGACTTGTCGATAAGTCATATTAAACCTATCAAGAAGTCACTCGAGAAGTCAGTGAGTTGACTTATCGAGGACTCACTCGAGAAATCCTAAAATGACTTGTTGAGAAGTCAATTTATACTTATCAAGAACTCGGTTTGCTAGATACTTTTGGTTATTATGATTTTGCCTTGTGTTAATTTTACATATAAATGATGTAAATTAACGACTAAGCCGTTTACTCATAATTTGAAAAATTCCAAGTTAAATGAATTTGAAAGACAAATATACAGAGACTTCTGAAATATTTATAATTCATATTTCAGTTAATTTCCAACTTCATCAAATTAATTTTGATTTACTGGAGATTAATCTGCTGCACAACATTAGTTGAGTTCTTGCCTTAGGATGAAGAATTGACCAAACTAATTTCACTTACAAGTCTAGTGAAAGTTTCTTCATCCAAAGGTTTAGTAAAAATGTCAGCTAGTTGTTTTTCTGTTGGTGCAAGAAGTTTTAATGCTAAAATAGGATACAGGTCTTTGAAAGACAGAATTTGTATCTGTGAAACCAACAGCTCCATAAATGATTCCCTTGGAATGTCATGATTCTAAGTTGAGCTTCCTTCCAGTAACTGAAGATCCTTTTTCTCCCCCTGAGACTGTGCAATCAAACTCGGGTGTATGAGATGAGCTTCCATTTGTCATGATTCTCATATTGGGTAGTTTCTTCATTTCCTTAGTCTGACAAACTTTACAAACTTCAACTTGAGCAAGCTTGTTTCTTTCTCCTGATACCTTGGTGTAGAAGCAATAAATACCATTCTTATTTATTGAGTCAAAACCTTTAACAAACAAGCTTCCTTTCCTTGCTCCCTTAAGAACAACTTCACCGGTTTTCTTGCTGATAACATTGCATTCTCCTTGTAGAATAGGACTTGAGACCATTGTCTATAATATGCTAATTCTGAAAAGACTCATTTCAAGATCAGCTACCAGTGCTACATTAATCAAAGACAACATTTTCAAACCATTCTTGCCATATCCCATTTCAAATTCTTTGAAGTTGTCTCCAAAGGTCACAAATGGGCCAGCTTTCTCCTGAAATTGTGATAGCAGGGCTTTATCACCAGTCATATTCCTGGAACATCCACTGTCTATGATCCAGATGACTTCCTTCACTTGCCCTGCACACAATGAGTCTTAAGTGTGTTTGGAAACCCAATCAGTGTTGGGTAGTTTCTTCTTGGTAACTTTTTCAGGAGAAGTATAATGAGTAATTTTAGAAGAAACATAATTCAGTGATGGTTGTGCATGTTTTCCTTCTGAAGTAGACTCATTTCTTGATTCTTTAAGATCTACTCTCAGTTTATGGCAACTCTTCATTAACTTCATGTTGCAAGGAATGCAGTCAAACTTGTCACATAATGAATAGGGATCATTAGCATTAGTTTCATTGTATTTGCAAGCTCCTTCAGTTGGTTTGCTAACAACCTTTTTACAAAGGTGAGTTAGATGATTTGAAGAGCCATATTTTTCACACTTCTTTCTAGGAGCATTTGCAATATAGGAAAAATTATTGATTTTGTTTATCCCTATTTTTCCATTTCTATTTCTCTTTTTCTTTCTTACATCTACAGCTTTGGTTTCTTGAACAGGAGTCTTGGGACTGTGTTTGTTCATGAGCTTCTTTTCAGTTTTTGAAGTCTGAACTGATTCTTCAGTTTTCTTTTCTTTAACTACATCAGCAATTTCTTGCTTGATTATCAATTCTTCTTCACTGAAGTTGACTACACATGCTTTGAATGTAGGTGCATTAACCTCTTTCAAAAAGGTTGGAGCATTCTCAGTCTTCTTGGCTTTCCCTTTGTCACATGCAGTCATCTTTTTGTCACTCATGTCTTCATAGTCGAGGCCAATAGCAATATTTGCACATAGCTTATTCTTCTCATGATACTGTTCAACCAGTTCAGATGCATTTCTGAAAGATTTCATCTTTACTTCATTCTTTTCTAGTTTCTCCCTTAACACTGCTTCAATTTCATTTGCACACTTGAGCTTGTTCTTGAGATAGGCATAATCTTATTTTAAAGCTTCAAGCTCAACCATCAAAAATTCAGTTTCTTGCTTCTCACTCTCAAGCTTCTTATTTATCTTTGTTAATCTGCTAACTTCTTCATTAGCAGCAACCATGCTTGTGTGAATGTGAAACATTTATGTGCTCATCTTTTCAACAGTTTCCTTGTATTGATTTACATTTAAATCAATAGTGGTAAGAATTGGTGTTTGTCCTTTTGATGAGGATGATTTACCTTGCTCCAAGGCCATTAGAGCATAGTTTCCAACTTCCTCATCTTCATCATTATCTGAGTCATCCCAACTTTTTCCCTCTGCAATGTAAGCTTTGCTCTGTTGCTTTTTCAGAAGAGCTTCATATTTTGCTTCCAGTTCAAGATAAGTTTTGTCTTTCTTTGCCTTTTTGGGATTCCTGCATTCTGTAGCAAAGTGGCCTAGTTCATCACAATTAAAGCACCTTATATTAAACCTGTCAACAGATCCAGTTTTGTAACCACTCTTGCTGTCAGAATTATACTTCCCCTTCCTTTTCCAGTTGTTGTCTTTATTGAAGGATTGTCTTTTATTTCTGAAGTACCTTGGCTTCTTTACTCTAATGTTAGAGAATTTTCTAGCTAGATAAGCCATAGACTGATCTAGCTCATCCAGTTCTTCAAGAGTGTAAAACTCATCCTTTTCCAACTCTAAGATGACTTGCTCCTGTGAATCATTTGTTCTCTGCTCATTTGATAAGGCATTTAAAGTTTGGTGTCTTAGTTCATTATTTAATGAGTGGCTTTCATTAACAATTAAAGCACTTGAGCCATCCACCACATGTCCTTGACCAGACTTTAGCGATTGCCTTTGAATCATCTCTAGTTCATATGTTTTAAGAATCCCATACAGAACTTCCAGAGTTATTCTGCTCAAGTCTCTTCCTTCCCTATTTGTTGAGATTTTCTGTTCCAAATGATCAGGAAGAGTAAGCAAGAACTTTAGATTCACTTTTTCAGCTTCATAGTATTTGTCATGAAGCTGCAAGTCATTTATCAGCTTGTTGAATCTTTCAAACACATCAGTAATGCTTTTCTTAGGCTTAGCCATGAAACCCTCATATTGTGAAATTAGTATCCTTCTTTGATTTGATCTAACCTCCTCAGTTCCTTCATACAGTATCTCAATCATTTCCCATATCTGCTTGGCAGTATCACAGTTGATAATATTGTTGTACATCACATTGTCAAGTGACTCAATCAATATTATTTGTAAGCTACTATCCAGGGAAACTTTCTCCTTTTCAGGATCTGTATACTCAGCAGGATCTTTTGGAGCATAATGAGCTGGTATGACAATGTCTCCATCTGTAGATTTCTTAACTCTTACCATAGGAATGAAGGGTCCATTCTTGAGGATCTGAATGTAGAATGGATTTGCCATCCTGATAAACAGCATCATTTTCTTTTTCCAAAGAGTGTAGTTAGCTTTGTCAAAGGTAGAAATTTTGATGCTACTGATTTTCTGTGTATTCACTCTTCCAAGATCTTGAATCTGTTTGCTTTCAGATTTTGCTCTGATACCACTTGTTAGGTAATGAATCACACACAGAGGGGGGTTGAATGTGTTTTCTGATTTTAGGCTTTTCTTGAAAGATAATGGTTGAACAAAGTAAATTAAATCTTGTATAGAAAAGTGTTCATGCAGAAATTAAACTTGCATAAAATAAAGAACATAGATCTTCAAAACTCACTTAATTTTTGTATTAAAAATTAAGATGCTTTGCAACAAAATTTCTAAGCTCTTCTAAGTTAAAGAGCTCAGCTTCTTCTCGAGAGTGTTACAAGAATTTTTATCTAAATTGTTACTACTAACTAGAGGACCAGTGTTAACTTTATAGCTCAGTTAACTGCTGGTTTACACAGTGGATAATAAACATGCTATTAACTTTTCTAAACTGTCACTTGTCATTTCTATTTATAGAAAAGCAAATCTTCCATTTCTGGCTTAGCATATCTTTAGTATCCCGTGTTTACATTAATCTTCCTCAGTCAGTTAATCTTTGCCATTGATCTTGCACACTCTTCAAGCTGTTTTTTGTAGACTTGCTAATCCAGCTGTTGGATTGTTTGTTGATTGTTTATCTTGGATATTAAACTGATCTGCAATTCTGTACTTTGAGACTGTACTTCGAGATCTCCAGTTTGATTCATTTGAACACTTAATATCTCGATAAGTATAAAGGCTTATCGAGATATCTGGTACTCCATAATGAGTTTGGCTTGTAGAGGTCTTCAGCTCATCGAGATCTCTAGTCTTCATAACTTCACTTGACTTGTAGATATCTCTGAGTTCTTGAATGGATATAGACTTGTCGATAACTCTGAGTTCTCTAGTGAAGGAATGACTTGTCGATATCTTTTTGAGTTCTCGAGTAACTTTCTTGACTTCTCTACTCCCGGTGGATATTGTTTATCCGTTGAGTAGATATTATTCATCCATCGAGTAGATGTATAGCTTATCCGTCGAGTAGATATTACTCATCCGTCGAGTAGATGTTATTCATCCATCGAGTGGATATATATAGCTCATCCGTCGAGTAGATATTGTTTATACGTCGGTACTCTCTAGAGTTTGAATGACTTCTCGATAAGTCATTCTGGAGTTCTCGAATGACTTCTCTATAACATTAAATTTGTGACTTGTAGAGATCTTGACTTAGAACATTTTTCTCCAAACAGATTTATTCAACTCCAAACTTCTTCAAAATTCTTCTGAGACATGATTTTCTTGATCTTCTTCCAGATAGAATCCTTAGGCTTGAGACTGTTTTAGGAAAAAGACTTCAATCTGCTCCTTTGCATTTTTACAGATTTTAAGTGTTACAAATACAGAATACAAATTTAGATAACAATACAACTTACTTAGGGTTAATAAGTTGTCTTAGTCTTGTTAAAGTACAGGCATGTCTTTTACAACAATTTATGTGCTTACGTGTTTTACGATATATAAGCATGTATGCAATATACAATGTTTTAATGTTGATACAAGATTTTTATATCTATATATATGTATATGTTTTAAATATATTATATTCATGTGAGTTATTTAATCATATGATGATTATATGATCTGTATATATAATGATATATACGTGATTTATATTTATTCTTATAATGAGAATCGTGTTTGATACAATTTTGAATCGTATGCAACTGATTTGCTGAAATATAAGTCTCTTGTCTGATACCTTATCTCTTATCTTACGGTGCATGTTTGTTTGGTTCCTCTTAAAAGGGCTTGCATTCTGCTTAAATGGTAATTGAGAGTTAGCCGACATGATACCTTGGTTTATGGTGGATGTTTGTTTGGTTCTCTGTCCTTCATTTGCTCGAGTATCTCTGAGGGTGATAAAAAAAACACTCAGCTGAAATATAATAAAATAATGATTAACTAAAATTTTAACTAAGAAGAATGTATACTTCAATGGTATTATGTATAATTATAATAGGTATAATTAATGGATTTGATTGTTCAATAAATATAGCCGATCGAATATGATTATCAATATTTTTTGATAAGTAATAACATGGTTGGAGGGCTTAAAATTTTACATATTTTCTAAGAATTTTTGTTCCCTTAAGGAAGCTCTTTATGATAATAGAGAGTTAGCTGATGTGTTTGGCAAATTATCTGCGTGCATGACTAGAATTAAGAAAACTGATGACAAGTGCACTTTTTATTCCATTTTATTCTACTATTAAGTTAATTCAAATTTATTTTCTCAATTGACAACCTGTGAAAAAGGGAAAAAAATAATTATAATAGGTATAATTAATGAATTTGATTGTTCAATAAATATAGCCGATCGAATATGATTATCAATATTTTTTGATAAGTAATAACATGGTTGGAGGGCTTAAAATTTTACATATTTTTTAAGAATTTTTGTTCCCTTAAAGAAGCTCTTTATGATAATAGAGAGTTAGATGATGTGTTTGGCAAATTATCTGTGTGCATGACTAGAATTAAAAAAACTGATGACAAGTACTTTTTATTCCATTTTATTCTACTATTAAGTTAATTCAAATTTATTTTCTCAATTGACAACCCGTGAAAAAGGGAAAAAAAAAAAAGAAAGGCCGGATGTTATGGTGAATGAAACGGACGCCTTCTCTGTGTTGATGTATCTTATAACGTAAACTTTTTTCTTATTCAAGAAAAGGTGTTAACCAAAGGTTTTCATTAAATTTTGTTATTTCTGTAAATATATAATGGACATGAGTAAAAGTGCAAGTGTTTTTGGTAAGAATTAATGTTAGCTGCAAGTGTGTTATAATCACAAACTCAACTTTATTATTTTTCAATTATTTTTTCAGGAGAAAGTTTTGTGGATTGAAAAATTCAACAATATGAAAGCCGTAGGAAATATCATATTTCAATTGTGAATATTATATCTTTATTGATCAGTTTCTGTTGATTGATACAAAACAATTTATTTTGTAGTAAATTAAAACTTGGGTAACTTTTTGTGTTTATATTTCAACACTTGTAACTGCCAATATTTGGGCTGTTTTTTGTATCTATGACTTAGATTGTGTGTTTTGGACCAGTTTATCACGTGATTGGTAGGGATGGCCATGGATTTCGGATAGGATATTTTAAAATTCAGATTCAAAACTAAATATTTTCGAATTATTTAAATTCAAATTCGTCGGGTTTCGAATCGGATCAGTTATTTTTCGGGTATTCAAATTTACAAATAATATAGTCAAATTTAATATTATTTATACATACAAACACTATTAATCACATTTATATGATATCTAAAATTAAAATACATTAACTAATAAATAGTTAAACACATTATATTACACGGTTTGACATGGTGAGTAATATGTAAGATGTGTTGATAAAATAATATTTAGTATTTCATCACATTTTTTTTATAAATATATACAAAGTACATCTTACATAATAAAAGCATATTTTGAAATAAAAAATTATAATTCACTAAATAAGTGTTGACAATCTTGTTAATAATCTACTATTACTCAAATAATACAAGAAAAATATGTAAATTATATGTATTACATCTAAAATATTACATATAATCTATAATAAATGTGTCGAATTTTAATCGGGTTTCGGGTTTGGATCGGATTTCGGATCGGGTATCGGTTCGGTATAATTGAAATCAAAATCCTAAACTTCGGGTTCGTATATTCAAAATTTCGGGTTTCGGATTGGATATTCCGGGTGTTGGCCCCAAATGTCACAATTTGAGATAGAATGACCCTCAAAGTCACTTTGGGAAAAGATGACCTCAAATGTCACTCCAAAACGGAGTTTCGTGTTCTATTTTTCTTTTTAATAAAAAACGGAGTTGCGTGTTTCATTTTCAATTTTTTTTACAAATACGTAATTTCCAATCATGTTTACGGGGGCAAAACATAATCTCAAATTGTATTTTTCATGTTAACGCATGTTGAGTTTGCGTTTTGTTTGTTTTGTTTGTTTTTACCCAAAATACTAGATAATGTTATATTTTCAAGTTTTAAACTTTAGTATTTTGTTTCATATTTTATTCAGATATATAGTTGTTTAACATTTTTAAAACTGAAATTAAGAATTGGTTAACCATAAAATATTAAAAACGGTGAATAATTAGAGTTAGATTAAATTAGGGATTAGGCTATAAAGTTTAGCCCCTAAATTCTAAACCCTAAATCGGTGTATCTTTTATTAATTTTTTTTTAATATTTCTAAAACCCAAAATGGGATTCTTCAACCCTAAAATGTTAAAAATTCTTAAATTGGACATATTTTTATTTAATTTTTTAATATTTTTAAACCCAAAAAGGTATTATTGGACCCAAAAAAGTCAACGATTGTTGAATTGGAGTCCACACATGAATTTTAAAAAAATAATTTAAAATTTTAATATTTTTGAAACCCAATAAAAAGTTATGAAAATATAAAATATTAATTAAAAATAAATGAAACGTATTTTTAAGTTATGTTTTATTGTTAAAAATATAATATCAAGTGTTGTTTAGGGTCTCCAAATATGACTTGAAGTTATGTTACAATTAAAGAAAAAATAAAAAAATGTTGAAAACGTGAAACGGGAATGAGTTTTTATATTTAACCAAAACATGAATTGAAAGTGAGTTTTATGGTGAAAATTAGGACTACCTTTTTATAAAATAATATTGAAGGTCATTTGACTTGAAATATAATATTTAGAGTCTTTATTCATATTCATCGGATCCGATTAATTTACGATCCCAATGATCGTTTTCATGTTAGGAAAAGTTATTGTTACTAGCCGAATAATGAAGTCATAGAAATGCCTAGCCCTTGTAAGTTTGTTGGATCAATTTACATTATTTGTTTAACCTTTTATTCTGTCTTGCATGAATATATATCAATTTGAACAGTTTGGATTGGCAGATTGGCCGGTTTCGATCCGGAGAACTCTTGCTCGACCTATTAATAACTACTACATAAACTAGTCAGGAAGTAATTAGAATGATCAATCGGATTTTTAACATTCTTATAATATTTTAAAGTGGTTTTGACCATTTTTTAAAGAACAAAAATAATGGTTGAGCAATTTTCAGCAATGAAAGTAAACCGAGTGCCATCCGATTTTCTTTGATTTTCAGAACATTAATTAAATAAAATGTATTAACGGCTAACTGGTTACAAGTTTATTTTTACCTCCAAAAACAAGGGGTTAAGAACAAATAAAACAGCTAAGACACATTCAAGGAATTTCACCTTTTTAGGTTTAGTTTAAAATTCTATGACTAATATAAACCAGTTAATCATTATTCTATTGCAGACTCGTAGAGATTGGATATACTGTGTCAAATACAACCCTTGCAAATACATGTCGAACTTCCTCCAAACTACCTAAAGTTAACAACTCATTATCAATGTTACTACCTTGCTTTGCTACAATATTCACCTGCTTCCCTTCTTTGACACATTCGAAAATTTTGCACACCCTTAAATACAACTGCAGTGAAATAAAGACCTGCAATAAACCAAAGCAGCTCTACTTAGGTAAGTGAAGGTAGCTTGGGAATTCAATCGTTATATTTAGTGAAATTACATGATTTATCACTCAGGGACTAAAGTAACAACTCACGATTGTTATTCTGACCGGGCAAAACTAATGAAATAATATTGCTAAGCAGTCAACTATGCAAAATATATAAGTACCCCACATACACAAAAAATAGAGGAGCTAAATGACTAATTACCAGATCTGATTTTGGAGCTTTAGGGAAGCCTGACATAGCCTTTGAAACATGATACTCATCAGTCATTTCAGATAATGCCCTCCTAACTGCCATATCAAAATGCAAGACCTCCTCCTTCAACTCCTCGTGGTCCAAGGTACAAGGTTCCAACAATTCATTGAAGTCAGCATCATGTGGTCTGGAGATTTCTCTTGCAATTTTTAAAGCTTCAGACATATCCCCGCCAAAATAAACAGTAAGGCTGTATGCAGCTACCACCGCAGGCTCCCGGGGTTCATCTGATAGTGCTTTATGAAATGCTAATATCGCAACCCTGAAAGCATACAAAATTGTAAAATCACAACAGATTCTTGCTCTGAACAAAATTACTAATTTGTTTCTTTATACTTTGAATAAAAGTCAAAGAAAGATTGCAAAAGTTTGCACCAGTGCAGGGACAAGGAACATTCACAAAATGACAAATTTATCATGGACTGCCTACAACAGGAGGAAAAATATTATAAAATCATACTGCAAACCAGTATCAGGATTTGGCTTATTCAAAGTTTATTTAATTATATATTTGACTCTTTCTAAAGTATCTGTAGATTATTAGTTGCCTGTACTAGTAAGATTTGAGCTTAATATAGGTGATTTGAATGCCGGATTCTTGTTTTCCCATTATGTGGAAGTGGTAAATTTGGAAAATACTTCTAGTTGACTTGAATATATTTTACTGTTCCTAAAATATCTATATATGTAGTATGTACATTCAATTTGCAGAATTAGGTGAAACTAACTGCTCATACAAGTATGCGAAAATGTTACGCGCATATTAAAAACCCATCAATCAACTATGACATACTTAATACATTCCTATGCTGAATTGTCATCAAAAAAATTTACCTACTATCATTTTGGTGTCGGTATATTATATACACACTTTATTTTCAAGCATTTAAAAACACATGTGCCTAGCAAAAAAAAACATGCACACTGAAATAAGTTAAGTTCCGCTTCCACACCACATGGAGAAAGGACATGCTTATAATGGCAAGTTCAGTAACTTGCACCAATATTTAGTAAGCTGTACATAACAAAAGGTTATGGTTGTCACAGCGCTAAGTCGAGGCGAGTAGATGGACCTCCGGCTAGTCGATTAGTCGTGGACTAGTCGACCAAAAAATATAAATATAATTAAATATAATATAACAAATTTATATATATATATTTTATAATTTAGGCTTCTAAATTTCAAGTTTCCAACATCTACCAAAATATTGTATTTCAGGTCCTTATATTTCATATCCAAGGATGAAGATTTGTTACAACTTTGTTAATTATTATAACTTACAGTTTAAACTTAGGGGGGTGTATGCATTATATATAATTCATGGATTTTAATGGATTATATCTGATTTTGATTTTACGCGGATTCTAGATAAAATGTCGTAGAGTTGATGAAGAGTCTTTAGGATTTAAATACAATCCTTCAAAATCTCATGAATTATGGTGAGATTTCAAAAACCATGAAATAAATTGAACAATCCCACAAAATCCATCATTTAATGAAGTCCAAAAAAATCCGTCAGCATGTGAATACCATCAGATTTTATGGATTTTAAACAATCTCAGTTGAATACCATCAGATTTTTAAGCATAATTTAAAATCCTGATTGAATACCACCAGATTTTGTAGCATAATTTAGAATCCTACATGAATACCATAAAATTCTGATACATTTTTTAAAATCCCAGTTGAATACACCTGGATTTCATGAATGAAAAAAAATCCTTTAAAATCCTAGTTCAATACACCTCCCTTAGTCTGACAGGTAAACAAGTGATGAAAAACTTACAATCACGTACATACATGATACATATATGTATATAAACACACAAATTCATGCATATATAAATACATACATAATGTACGTATAAAGTTATTAGGTTATATCATATATACTTATATACTATTGTACATATATGTATACATATACATACGAAGAAAAGAAGAAGAAGAAGCTTACTGTAAATTAGTGTTGAAGAAGATCTGGAAAGTGGAAAAGGTCTGAAGAGCATCTGTTTAAGTTGCGTCGCGGTGTTTCTATCATTAGATTATAAATTAGGGTTCAATTTTATGTTAAAATGGTTTTCATCCAGGTTTCAACTGGATTTGGGTCTTTAAAATGAATTAGTCGATGACCTGGAACGACAAGTCAACCGGACTAATCGCCCAGTCGACCAGTCAGTCGACTAATCGCCCGAAATATCCAATTTTCTCCAGTCGCCAAGTTCAGTCGACTTCCCAATCTTGACTGCTCGACTAGTCAGCCGTGACAACTAATTTAAAGTCTTATCAAATTTAAAATTTAGTAACCCTACAAAACTTCTGATGCAAACACGTGCAAGATTATATGAGCATGCATTATTTGCAAGATTATTTACCATAAGCTACTGTGACAAGGCATATCTGGTGCTAAAAACTTGTCCATGTGAGAGAAAAGGCACTGCATGCAAAAGCAATCAACCTCGTTAAATATGCTATATTCAAGTTAGATAGAGTTATGTTATGCAAACACAATTATATAAACAAGACCATACTCGCACTTCGCCAATTCGTTCCACATGGCAATGACAAAACTTGAGTAAAAGGAAGACCTAATTACTGCGGAGAGTACAATTATACTCTTAAACTTAATTAATATTTTTAATCTTAATTTCTTGCTGACTATACAAATGTAATTAAGAACTGCTACATATATGACATGACACTGTTACAGACATTAATATTAGTTGGATAAAATTACCAAAAGCATGTTAGACCTCTTGTCACGTCTGCGAAAACCGCTTCGGACAAAATGTGCAGCCTGGAACATGAGCGCGGCTTAACAGAAATATTCTTTTAATAATTAAAAGAGCTATTCGACAGAACGTGTACAGTGTTATACCTGAAATGGTAATAGTATATCTAGAAGACCATATTTCCATAATAACCTCAGAGAAGACTCTGCAGAACCATATGCTAACATGTAATTCACTTCCATCAGAAGTCTTCCCTAAAGTTAAAAAAAAAACAATTGCAACTTTATCAATGTAAAAAAGGAAACAAGAAACAGGATAGCATGAAAAAGACCTAAATATACCTTATCAAGCCTTAAAACTGAAAATGATAAATTTATTACACCAAGCGCTGTCTCCCTTGTGAAACCAAACCCTAAACGGGAAGCAATTCTGATTCCACGTAAAATGCGAGCTGGAAACAGAAAGATACTTCTTACAATATAAAGAAAAGGGGCAATGAAGATGAACCCGCAATTATTGTTAACCAGTCCATGTAATAATGACATTTTGTAGTTGAAATGGATGCCATTTGAGATTTCTACTAATACTCAGCTTGGAAAGTCCTGCATAAAGTAGTAAATACAGTAAATGTTGACGAGAACAAGAAACAGAAATTACCGGAATCCTCTGACAAAGATATATTTGAAGGCTTCACAGTTTGCACCTACAGCAAAAGACATTTCGTGAGAACATTTTAATCAGTACAATTGTCTACGATAATTTAATCTATTAGAACTTCTTAAAAATACATGCACACTTTGGCTCTTCTGATATCTTCCACCCCTCCCAAATAATCATAAACTATCTTTGCATAAGGATCTAACATCAAGCTGAAACGGGAAATGAAGAATTTCATTAATTGTATTTATTCATAAAGTGACATGCAAAAAGTAAATTTAATTAAAAAACTAAAGAGTTCATAATGAACTTTGACTAACAAAAAGGTATATGACTTGGAATTTAAAAAAACCAGCATACGATTTGTTACCTATTTATTGTGAAGTCACGCTCCAAGCAATTCCTCCAACGTATATAATCCTCCTTCTCATAGCCAAGAGGCCGTTCCACGTCAAATCTTACTGCCCTCCCAGATCTCACAGAGGTGCTAAAGCTAGAAACCTATTTAATGAAGTTGATTACTCTTAAATCAGTCACGATAAGTACAAGAAGCTGGCATTTAAACCAAAATGTCAGCATTGCGGTAATTCCAAGCTTAAATGGAAGAGTATCTCATCAAAGAACTTCTTTCCTAGCTATCAGATACAAAAAGTTATCATCTAAAGTTAACAAACCTCCACAATGGTACCATCAACAGTCACATGGCAGATAGGAAATCGTCTCCCAACGGTCAGACATTGCGAAAATGTCCTTGCCACCTGAAATTTAAGAATGTCATCAATTTTAAGCTTTTAACCATATCAAGGCTCATCTTCACAAATGCTAAGAAAAATATAGTTATGTAAGAGTTCTACATGAATGCACTAATGAAATGATAAACTAATATTAATATTTAGGGAGGACAGTATTTATTTCTGAAACGAGACTCTACTGTTGAATTTCTGAAAAAGTTCAATGATACAGGACTACTTGTTCGCAATTTACACAGACCTCTTTAAGTTCTGCTGATGTCAGAACATCGAAGTCTTTGGGCTTTTGCTTTAGGATAAGATCGCGGACACATCCTCCAACAAGGTAAACTTTATACCCTAAAAAAACAAAACAGAGAACAGATTACAAAAACAATATTACATGGTAATACCTATTAGGCATCAATGTTACGCTATGATGCATATGAGATGAGTTTGTTGAAATATTGATTCAAAATTGTAACGGAAGAATCAATTATATTATTATGTTTTAATGTCTCTTTAATTAGAAAAGTTGTGTTACTCCCTAGACTACTTATGTGGCACTAATTATGCATATGAGCTCTATATAAAGAGTTTTTTGATAAATAAAAAGATAAGCTTGCGCCAAATAATATATCTATCTCCCTCTTGTATCAAAAATATCAACATGTTATCAGAATATGTTTGATTGAGTAACTGAGCGTCAAAAAATAGTTGCGTATGAATAAAGAAATGGAAGACAGGGATGGTATTGTTGCTAGAGATTCATGAAGAATGTGTCTCCAAGGTGTAAAAAAACATATATCTTTTGAGTTATTGGTGATAATATGCACTAAAAAGAAGCTATCGGAGAAGTGCTCTAATGTGTAAGTTGGTAAGAAGTGCATCAACATGAAATAGGGAGAGAAGTGCTCCTTGAAGAAATTAAAGAGACAAGTGCTCCTTGAAGAAATCGTGGAGAGAAGTGCTCTACAACAATGGTGGTAGTGTTTGAAAGTACATCACTAGTCAAGAAAATTTTAAAAATTTTGAATTAAGGAGGATACCATGTTAGATTTTTATAAATAAATGATATTTGATAAATTGAAAGTATTCTAAAAGTGAACTAAAACAAAACTATTTAATTACCTAATTCCATATATCTAAAATACTCCGTAAGCCTTTTTATATAGGCTATACTACATTATCTAATAATTATTCAAAATCTACTTCTAACAACCTAATTAAAATAAATTCAAAAAAAAATCAAATAATTTTGAATTATTTTTTGCAACAGAGTTTAAAGTGTATTCACGAGATTACAAAATATATATTATGTGTATTCATGAGATTATGAAACAAAAACTATTGGCCAATTTCATGCAGGGAATACTTACAGCTCACATATGGAAACAATGACAATTTACACTCCTGTTTAACCCTATGGAATAATTTAATATCAACACTTGAGTTCAGTAGTAGAAGAACATAAGTGATAATAAACAACAGCAACAAGATCTACAGAGTAATGATTTGCAAACACATTAAATTAGAAGAAATATCCATGAGAAGAACAATTCTATAACATTCGATCTTATAAAGCTTAATAATAACTAATGAGTGCACTTGCTAGTACAGGGAACAATGTTATAACACGCTTCAACCCAACTTTGATTATCAACACAATTACAAAGACGAAACCAAGAAAGAGACAACTCTATTAAACCTGAACAAGACTCACTTATCAAAGTTGTATACCCTTAAGCTTATACATTCATTTAATCAAATATGCTCAAGTTATAAAACAACACAAAATACATGAACGTGGCTCGAACCCCAAAATTCCACCCCTACTTGCTACTGCATTCCAATAAAACAGCAAGCAGTCTCCAATACCGAGTACTTAGCAAACACCTATTCAATTAAATTGCTTATAACATAACAATTCATCTCAAGCACAATACATTGAAAAATAAACAATTTTAAAAAAGTTACCTTTTCTCTTAAGGCCTTCGAGTACCAATCTCGTAGGTCTTGGAATTAAGCCATTAGTAATCCCAAGCTCCTTAGAAGTGAATCTCTTCCACACAGGTGCCTTGTTACCATCATCAAACCCTTCAATCCCAAACACTAAACTTGCATAACATAATATTCTTTTGTCGAAAACCCGTAAACAAATTGAACTTAAATGCATAAAAATGAGCTCACCTCCATCATTAAAAGAAGAAACAGAGTCAAAATTTCTGTTACTATATCCCTTGAAGAAAGTATCAGGCTCATCAATAACATCCGCCACTGACCCAAATCGAACCTGCAAACATATTTCAAGAACAAACAACACTTAATAAATTTCAACTTAAAATAACATATATGTATGTATAAGTGTGTGTGTGTGTGTATAAGATGAGGAACCTTGCGAAAACAATGGCAGAAATGAAGATTGGGTCGACAGGAAAACCCAAAGCCAGACGAGATGGCCATGAAAGAGCAATTGACTGATGAATTAACATATCATGATTGTGTGTGTGTTGTGTCTAAATATTTCTTATCTGGGGGTTTAGATAACAGGGTTTTTACAAGTACGATGATAAGTGTGTTGTGTTCGCCGCCGTGGTTCGTGAAATTTTTGGTTTGGGTTGACAAGGGGCCCAAATTCTTTTACCCACAGATTTTTTTTTATTTTTTTTGGATATTTGGGCCTAACCCATTTTATAGGTCTTTTATCCACAACTAATTGAATGGGTGAGCGAATTTGTTGATTATCACTATATAGACCTTACTTTGCACACGGGTATTTCAAAAATTATTTAATAAAATAAATAAATAATTTATAATTAAAATTGAATAATATAATTCTTAAAGATTAAGTTATCTATATAATAAGTGTATTGCATCTGTATATTATAATAAATTTATTTAAGAACTACTTTCGTTACATAAGTTATTTTTATGTTATATATTTTATGAAATTATTTCTATAAATAGATCTGTCAAAATTTAAAGTTTACTTCAAATTTGTATTAAAAATTTACCATAAATAACATAATTCATATTTAAAATTGTATTGCAAAGTTTTTATAATTAAAATGAGTCATAATAAATATATGGATCTTTTATAAACCTAATATGGATACCAAACCTAAAAATGGATAGTCCACTGGGTCAAATTAAAGTTAAAAATTATATCCAAACCAAAATATGGATACCAAACATTAGGAAAGGGTTATCCAGCAATTTATAATATATAGATTGTTCTGCCTTTCTCAAACTAGGTATTTAAGATATTTAAGAAATTTAGAATGATTCATTCGTTCAAGCACAGGCAGTTTAATTTTTCGGATAAGTTTAAATATCGAGTAATATTTTAATAATTCTGATGAACTACGGTTAAATCTCGATAATTATCTCGCTTAAGTAAAAAAAATCGCCGTTCCCGACTTGGGCCAATGTTATAAAGTAATATTCTGGTTAAAAGAATAAGAAAACAAAAAATTAGAAAGTCATTAAGTGTCTGAATAATATGCAAAATAATAATTTCATAATTATTCATTACCGACCATGTGATTTCTTCATTTGTAGGTGATTTTATAACCGCATCATTCCCGCTTGAATAATTTAAGAGGTGTTCAACATCCAACGCATTCCTATATCGTGAATTAGAGATAACTTTATGTAATCCTTCGATACTTATATTTATTTTATCAAGTTCTTATTCATCATTTTCTTCTGAACAAATCTTGCAACGATGAAACAATTTGTAATAGTGGTTATTTTCACACCAATATTCGATAAAGTAATATTTTATTACTTATCGATAAAGTAATAAAATATTATTATATTGATAAAGTAATATTTTTTTCTGATCTCAATGCTATTATTTTAAAAAGTTTCACTTGTACTAGTGATCTAACTGAGAAATGAAAAAATTATGGTAAAATAATGGGGGTGAAAAAATAAAGTATTTTATCTGTTAGATACCCCTCATGTTATACTTCAAAAATATTTTTTAATTAACAAATTACTTATAAGACATCACAAGCGAGATCATAATGTTCTTGTTAAATCAGTTTAGTATTAACGTAATTCATTTATATGTTTAATTCACCGATATTAATTATCAAAAATATTCTTGAACATATTAAATTAAATTGAGTTAATTAATGATATCAAAGTTTTATTGAGTGATTTGTAACATTCTTAAAACTTCGTTGATTATATAGAACATCATAAAAGATTGTTTTAGTTACATAATTCTCATATATTTCAAATTGTATTATTTTAAAGCAATTTTATAGAATATGTTCTCTTTTATATATAATAGGCCAACATGCCTATAAAATTATTGAGACTTTTTAATCTCAGTTAAATGACAATTTTGCCCTTCTACCTAATATTTATATAAAAGTTGTTGCTTGTGGGAATCAAACCTGTGTCTTTACATTTACATGCACATGTTTTTACTATGTCACTAAATTGTTACATGTATTTTTAGTCATACACATAATATGTGAGTTCATAAAGAATGACAATTTATTTAACTTTAAACATAATAACTGATTTTGTTTAAAAACATATAAATGGAATATTTGTAGAAGTATTTTTAAAGAATTGAATTTAAGATATAAAGGTAAGCATAGTATGTAAACGGATCATTATCTTATTTATTAAATAAATTTTAGTTTAAAAAGTATGCCTCGTACATTTTTAATATATATTTTTTAATAAAATAAATGAATTGTACATATAATTAAATTTTTCTAAAATGGTGAAAATGATACACTTATATATAAAGAATATATATGCATATCACATATTTAGATAGGTTATTATCATAAATAATCAGTGTATTTCATTTTATTTCGAATTCGAAATCCGAACCTCACCCATTATGACTAAATGAACCAGTCGAAAATATAACATCACTATCTAGATTTACATTAAATTACGAGTCAGACAAGAAAATCTTACCAATAAGGGAAAATTTTGTAATTTCTTATATCAATAAAAATTAATATTTTTGAGGTTTTTATCGAATTAAGTCAATTGATAATATGTATAAAAATTACTTTACCCATTTTCAAAAAATACTCGAAATTTGACTATATGACCTGGCCGGTCGAAAATACATCGCTATTACCTAGGTTTAGTAAATTTAAATTATTTTGTAAAATCTCATATTAATAAAACTAATTTTGAGGTCTTTCTACGATCAATTCAATTGACAATATGTTTCAAAATTATCAACGGACCGATTGTACATTATTATTTTTAGGACTTGACCCAATATTTAAATATATTCGGAATTTGACATCAGATGTCACGAGATCCGTTAAAATTACAACGTCTACTAAATCGATTTATTTTTTAACGTTTTACTTAAAAAAGAATTATGTTTATGAAATTATTCAACGATGGTGAATTTATAAAAAATTGACCCCAATGTTCTTTTTTCATTATCTTTAGAAAAAAAAATTAAATTACACAACTAAATAGTAAAAAATAGATTTTCCATTAACATGTTATTTGAAAAATAATAAGACATTTGATGTTTCTCGATCAAATATAGATTATTTATTGCATGATTTAATTAAAAATACATTTGTATTCAGATATTTGTGAAAGAGATCTTAAATTTTAAATTGTTAAATTTGATATGGTTGTTATAAGTAATCTTATCCATGGGTCTCTTTTTCTTCCTTAGAGTCCTCGAGTCCAAAATCTTAACTTATTATTACAATCCAATCTAATGGTTCATGTTTAATTTTTTTATTAATTTAAAAACTAAAATAATAATCTTCAGGATATGAACGTGTATGATGGTGTTGTATCATTAATGTTAAACAAGTTAAACATGTACGTCTACAGCGTAAAGATGTATACTCTACAAACTAATCATGTTCTATGGAATCATATGTTTTGCATTGTTCAACTTGTCAGATGTATTAGATTTACAAGACTTCATTAAAATAGTGATGTTTGTAGAACATGATTCACATTATAATACGTTTTAAAATATTTTATGTACTATTTAATTGCAGAACATATATGGACTCCCATACTCAACAAAAAATAAGGATCCAATAGAATTTAACTCATATATATTTATATAAGAAACTTAAAAAATTATAAATCCAATCTTTTGAAAAAAATATTTAAGATGAGCAATAATAATTTTACAAAAATAATATTTAATGTTGGAAAACATTGTACAACTATTTAGAATTACTTTAATATTTTGAATTATTAGAAAAGAGATTAAAACTATAAAATATTGTACCATTTGATTTAATCCATGTTATGCTATCTAAAGACAAATAATAATATTAGTCGATAATTTAAAAGGATTAATAAGTTTAACTAATATACTAGAAAAAGAATAACAAAAGTATTTTATGTAGTGAAAATGAGAATGATCAATTAAATCTTAGTTTTATTTTCAATGTATTGAAAATTAGGTGAATTATGCCAATTTTGAATTAATAAATTATGACATTGACAATAATCTGACATCTTATAAAATTACCTTTGTACAATAAATTTAAAATTGGGCCGTGACAACTTTAGTTAATGAATTAATACATTAGCAATGACATAACATCAACATAGACGTTAAATCTAAAAAAAATAACATTTTCTATCAAAAATCAATATATATTATTATTAACGCTAGTGTAAATTCTACGTTGTTGAATATACGATGCAAGTCTTGACGACTTAAGTCGTACATTACTAATCATTTTAATTAAGTAAAGTAGTTATAAATTAGCATTAACTTTATTAATAAAATAACTTATTACTCATGATTTATTTTATCAAAACTCAAAAAATTTATTCGACTCTGCATTAACATATATGTTACTTTTTAGTTTATTTTTATGAACATACTGAAAAAATTCTTTAAATTAAATTTAAATCTTTTTCAGTTAAGCGTACAGTGACTACCCTGCTTGTATTCATTCAGTATATATAAATTACACGACACAAATAAGAAAATATATAATTTGACTAATGAGCTATATTAGAAATGTTATGTACGTTGTTAATGTCTTACATGAAAATCATACACATTGATAAAAACTCAACATATATTTGATATATCTTATACGTTAGAGAATATTTACTCATAAGAAAAAAAATCAAGAATGTTGCTAATATAATTGTATGGTAGCACAATACAAATAAATTCTAGAAAATGACCCGTGTCTTGCATGAGTTATTATGCTAGTCTATATATAATAGGAGAACATGGTGATAAAATTCAAGAGATATTTTATTTTCATTGAAATGACTATTTTACCCTTGTATGTGTTATTTATTGAAAAAAAATATTTTTCAATTATGATAAAATTCATGAGATTTTTTATTCTCATTGAAATGACTATTTTGCCCTTTTATGTGTTATTTATTGGGAAAAAATGTTTTCCTAGGGAATTAAACCTAGGTCTTACAATTGTTTTGTAAGAGTACCATATGAGTTGATAATCATACACATATTAGGTATGCTTGTGTGTCTTTTAACGAATAAATATTTGGAATTTCAATTATTGAGACTTACTAATAACTTATAATTATATTTTTCTTTTATATTTGATGTTTTGTATCATATTATTATATAATATTTTTTAATTAACATATATGTAATAATTCACTAAATACACAAGATATGTAGCAGGGTTAATCAAATTGAAATCAAGTATTATACATTTACGATGGGATATATATAATAGTTCAATAGATATATTTTATCCCAATTTTTTACTGACAACATATATTTAATTTAAAATAATTAATACATATAAATATACTAAATTATATTATTTAACTGGATTCATTCTATAATTATTATATAAATAAATCATATTAATCATATTAAATATCGGAGAATTACTTCATAAAATTCTAAAAGGATTTATAAATTTAAACAAATAAATTGACTCGAATTTATAAAAATAATTTAAAAAAATAAATATTATTATTGAATTAGTATATGGAGAAAGGTTGAAATCATTCACGAATAAAAGTTGTCAACGATTAAAATAACGCTATATTAATCCCTATACTAGAAAACAATTTATGTATGACATATATAACACAGTCATCTATAACATATTCTCAAATATACATCTCTCGCGACATACATATATAACAATCTTGTACAGACACTTTAATGCGATATCAATGAAGTTGGACGAAGACATTGTCGATTCCAAATACAACATGTATCAATTACGGTACACCCATAAATATTGGACCTACACAAACTACAATTAGTATCGACAAATCTTTAACTCAAAAATTACATCTACCCAAAATATCTATCATAGCCAGAATCATCAAAGACTAAAAAGAAAAAAATCTCAACACTACAAAATATTTCATCACTAAAAAGTTTAAACGATCATTGGGTATTGTTGACAGGGGAATTTGGTAGCAACAAATTTGAGGTTCGCAGCCGGAAACAATATTTGTGACGGTGGTTCTTCGCCGGAAAACGTGAACAGTGTTTGGTGGTAGTGATTATTGGTGGCTGAGATTGCTTAGGGTTAGTGGTGGCTCCTTTGCGCTCTCAACTTCTGACCCCTTGTAATTTGCCTACGTATCCATATTTATAGGGAATCAAGCCAACGTAGTTTTTAGGGAACAAAAAACCTAATGGGCTTAGATCTCTTACCCCGAGGCCCAGTAGGAAACCTACTGGAAACCGTCTTCTAGTTTTAGGAATGTCCGCCGATGTGGCCCAACCACAAAGGGCCAAGGCTCGTCCACAGATTCAAGACTTCGCGGATGAGGCATCTCTTTGGACAATGATAACCTTCCGCTACCAACTGTTCTCTAGTCCATGGACGCAGGTATAGACTTGGTTCACTGTTAGGTAATGAATACAACACATGGGGTGAATGTGTTTTGGTTATTTTTAAGGGTTTTTCAAAGTTAATTGTTTGGTTAACAAAGTAGATAAGAAATGCAACAATATTATATTAACTGAAAATAAACAGTACACACAATATTTCAAAACTCACTTAATTCTATATTAAAATTAAGCTAGTGTTTTGCTACAAATTCTGGGTTCTTTGTAAGTAAAGAACTCAGCTTCTTCCTTGAGAGAGTTACAAGAAATTCTAAATCTGTTTGATACAATTAAAAGCAAAGGACCAGTGTTTACTTTATAGATTAGTAAACACAGGTTTACACAATATGCAATAGATTGTACTAAAACCTACTTTAAGTTATCTCTAATGCTTTCCATTTCTGGTTTAATGTATCTTTGTAAATCCTGTGAATATGTGACTTTCCATTTTTAGTTAATCTTGGCCTTTGATCTTGTACTCTTCAAGCTGCTTTTGTAGACTTTTCAATCTAACTGATTAGATCGTTTGTTGATTGATAATCTTGGATATTTAACTTATGTGTATTCTGTACTTGAGCTTCATATCGCGATCTCTAGTTTGTTCTATAGAGAACTGACATCTCGATAAGTATAATGGCTTATCGAGATTTCTTAGTTCTATATAAGTGTTTTGACTTGTCGAGGTCTCTGAGTTCTCTATAAGTGAACTTGGCTTGTCGAGGTCTCCAAACTTCTGCATGTAGAAATGACTTGTCGATATATCTGAGATCTCTATAAGTATTTTGACTTATCGATATTTCTGAGATCTCTAATGAGAATTTGTCTTGTCGATATCTTCAATCTTCACATCTTCATTTTGATTTGTCGATATCTTTGAGATTTCTCCATAAGATATTTTGGACTTCTCGATAAGTCATTCTGGAGTTCTCGAATGACTTCTCTATATGACTTGATCTGTGACTTAAAGATATCATGACTTAGAATATTTTCCCCAAAACAGATTTATTCAACTCCAAACTTCTTCACAATTTCTTTGAGGCATGATCTTCTTGATCTTTTTCTAAAGTTTATTCTTAGGCTTGCGACTGTTTACAGAAAAATACTCCAGTCTAATCTTTTACATTTTTACAAACTCAGGAAATACAATACAAAATACAAATTAAGATGATCATACAACTAATTCTTAGGGCTGTCAATTTGACTTAGTCTTATTATAGTACAGGCATGTCTTGCACAACATTCTCCCCCAATTTATGAGAAGATTGCTTATCACAAATTCATGCATGGTAACAAGACTAATCCCAAGTTACAATGAACAATAGAACATTACATAAAAATTGACGAAAATATAACTTTTATACATTAACCGATTACTTGAGTTTGAAAGATTCATTCATCATAAAAATTTCTCATAGCATGTTTCTTTTCTAATGAGGTCCTTTAACTCTATAAGAACTTCTAGTTCCTCTATAATTTGTGTCCCTCTGATGGCTTCTACAAGCTTGAGCCAGTCATCTAATGAATAATTGTTCAAGTAACCAACTTTAATCCTTGAGAATCTGCCAGCCTTGATGTTCATGAAATGTCCATCCTTGGTAATTCTGCTAATCCCTTTTGCCTTGAGTTCTTCAGATTTTTGTATATACATTTTTATCTCCTCAATATACTTTCTTTCCCTCCCCTCTCTTTCAGCCTTTTCTCTTGCTCTTCTTTCTTCCCTTACTATCAACCATACAGCCAATACAGACCTCCATGCCATTGTACCAGTATCCTTATCCTTCAGTAAGCTTATCACCCTCTTTATCTTTGTGGTTGAAAATATATCCATTAAATTTATGCCAAATAAATGTATGATCCATCTCTATAGTAGATTCTTACTTCCCTCAATGATACAACCCAAACTTTGACCATTTTTTCAGCTAATTGTTGAAAATAGTCTTCATCTGTAATGCACCTGTTCAAGGGTAGAAAATCTTTTTGATTAAAGCAATTCCAGATGGCCCTTTCAGTAACTTACATTTTTTTTGGTTGTCTTCCAACAAATTTGTAATGAGTTTTGGTTGGTGGCTTAAAAGAAGATAGGTTTGAGATTTTCTTTAGAGAATGTTGGCTTGAGGTGATTGGTATTTTCAGTATGGTGTTAGCAGTGTGTTTGTACAAGAATTTAGGCTTAGAGGTTAGAAGTGGTAAAGTGTTTGAGTTTGTTGGCTTAGGGGTTTGAGTTTGGTTTTTGGATTTGTATGATATCTTTCTGTGGTTTTGAAAAATCCTCCTTCTTCTTCCTTCTCCTCTATTCTGATCATCTCCCTTATTCTCATCCTGCTTCTTTTCTTTGCTGCCAGTTGCCTTTGAGGACTGACTTGGATTTGAGCCAGAAGGTCTTTGATCATCTTTCTTCTGCTTATCATCATCCAAATAATCCTTATTGAATTGTGTTTTGGGGAACTTGGCTTCATGATCTCTCAAGTATCTCCCCAAAATCTTTATCATCTCAATATCTTAATCAGTCTTGTTCTTCTTGGTCTTCAAACTAGTTTCCAGAGTCATTATAAGCTTTTTTTGTGCCATGACACAATGTCTGGGAATAAGAAAGTTCTTGAGTTCCTTGGTGTTTGGACAGATGTAAGCCACTCCCTTGTGTGGATAGAGATATGCTTCTGGATAAGTAGTTTCTTGAGCTTTTTGAAGTTCCCTAAGTAAGAGAGTGTCTTCACTGATTACTATGTTGACTTTGTCAATGAAGATATCCAATTCAGATGCCCTTCTTGATGTAAGAAAATTTAGGGACACCTGCATGGCTGTCTACACCTGAATCATTGATGTTTATCACAACTCTCTTTTCCTGAAAATTACCCTTGGTCACCAAAATCACCCTTATGAAGTTTATGGTCTTGTTCAAAGCCCTCTTGTAAGTGATAGAGTTGTTGTTGAGAGAAGCCCTGAGAGCCTTTAGCAAATCTTCAAATTCCTTGCTTAGACTAGGTCCCTCAACTGCTTTGATAAGCCTCTCCATGCCAACATCAACTTCAACTATTTGAGATTTGCCTTTATTAGCAGCTTGAGCTTGAGCTTGAACAGATGTAGATGTCTACGATGATTTTAGTAACCTAGCCTCTATCTCACCCTTAATCTTGTTGGCAGGCATGATAAGAGGTTTAAGAAGTTCAGGTCTCACAGCTTCTAGAAGTGCAGGCAAGGGAATGTTGAGTGCACCCATGATGGCCCCCAAAGACACAAAATTCTACATTTGTAGATGCTTATGAGAGTCCACCAAGGTTTCAATATCATCCTGTTGACTTGCCACCATTTTTGTGAGTTGAGAGACTTGATTTCTGAGAGACTCATTTGCTGATTGTAGAGTGGAGACTTGATTTTGGAGAGGTTGGATCTGTAAGTTTGTTGATGTAGAGATGGGTTGTTGAGAGCTTGAAAGGAGAGAGGTGCCAAAGGTAGCTTGAATAGCTTCTTTTATTACTTCCATCAAAAGAGCTGAAGGCTCATATCTGCTTTGATGAAGTTGATTCAACTTGAGCTTGGTGTCATTAGAATTTATAATGTGTTGTTGAACCACCTCATGCAAAGCCACAAAAGATTGTCTGAGATTTTTTATGTTTGTATCTACTGAAGTCAGATCAAATCATTTTTGGAGGAGAAACTATGAGTTTTTGGAATCTACGTGCCCCTTGGTTAGAACCTCTAAGGGGTCCAAATGGGTTGGACTTGAGTAGACTGGCCATTTGGTCAGCAAAATTTTGGAAGCTTGATTGGATCTTGACTTGTGAAGGAATAATTTCATCCATTTTCTCCCTTACCTCTTTCTGATCTTGTCTTGATGACCAGTCAATTCTAGTGCTTTACCAAATAGGTGAAAAGCTTTGATTTCAGCCTTGTAAACTTCATTAACTGTATCATATACTTCTTATGGAGTCAGGACCTTGGCATTGCTCCCCAAAATTGTGACATACTCCTCCCTGAATCTTGCAAAGACCTGATCCATCTCTAGTGTGAAGTCTATAGAGAGCCGGGCATCCACATTGCCATCCTTCTCGACTTCATTTACAATCTTCTGCTTTTGTTTTTTAACATCTTCATTAATACTGAGCAGAATTGTTTGATAATCTTGATTTGTCATATTTGAAGAGAGAAGATGATGTGAGATGTGAGCAAGACCTGAAATTTGATCAATTAGAAGATCATCCACAGTGTTTGGTTGAGATTGAACATTTTGTAGCCACTGTTGGATTGGATGAGATGGTTGTTGTGAAGGATTGGATGATGAAGGAATATTTGTGGGTTGCGAGGTGGAGAGTAGAATTTCAGTAGAACCACCAGTGACGGATGTCGCAGTTTGACTCACAGGGTGACCTCTGGTTATGACAGTTTGTTGTTCTCCACTTGTGGTAGAAACCTCCATTTGTGATAGGGAATAAATAAATCCTGATTACGTAATTAATATTGCATTAATTACACATGATTTGGGCCACAAACCCCAATAAGAAGATGTATGACATTCAGACGAAAAAGGTTAACACATTGATCAGGCCTGATGGACCATGTAACACCCCCAGATCCGGGGTCGGGGATCCGGGTCGTCACGGTCTTTCTTTCCACAATATCACTTCACTTAATTAATAAATAACCTTATGCTGTGACCCCACACTAACACACACCACAACCCGTTATAGTCTCAGAGATGAAATTTAAATAAGTATAAGTCTTTGGATCCACAATTTAAAAGTTATTACAACCCAAAACGATTACTTGATAAATTTACAGTTAATTGCCATTATCTGCCACAAGTTATAATTATACATAATTGATTCTCAAAAGCAGATGGTCTAATCTACAATAGATCTACCTCTGCAGCTATAGCAGCTACGACATCAACGGGAAGACGCGGAACGCTTCCCACGCGCTTGCGCTGGGTCTGCTGGAGTCTGGCCATCTCTCCTAACTGTTGTTGTGTGATGAAGAAATAAAGCAAGAGTGAGCCTTACAGCTCGCAAGATAATATGTAGTGATAACAATAATACAAGTATCTAAATGGATACTTACTAAAATCTTTATCGTGTGTAAGATAATTACTTACTAGATATAAGTAAAAACAAGGAATGAAGTTACCAATACTTCCCCACACTTATATCATTTATAAGCTACTTGAACTATCACCGTTCAAAGTATAATTAAATTCACGAGGTCATCCCATAGATGAGACCACAAATAAACTTGAAAATATTTGATCTTTGAAATATTTTGAAAAGAAATGAAGTTACGAGATACTTCATTCAATGGATACACCAATAAAAATGTTTGACCCTGTCAATGCTTCGGCAACCACCCATTAGTAGCCTTTCGATCGAAATGCTACGGGTAGTGTTGCAGAATTATCCAAATGGATGATGAACTCATTACGGGAGTTTACCGCGCCAGGAAGACCACTTACGATGATCAGTCGTAGTAGTACAACCCCACCATTTTCTACATGTAGAGGAGAACCTGTCGGATTTACTTGTCAACCGAACACTGAACTCCTAAGGAATGGACCGCCTTAGCGGAACTTCCAGGCCATTTGGGCCAATATAATAAGGCTGGGCCGGCGCTACTCGACCACTTACGCCACTCCTAGTTCAGATGAAATCCATGACTCTGAAACGTAAAGCTCGTTTCCCCCCTTTCCCCAAGTAGAAACTTGTTGATACGGCTCCACCAAGAAGTCGTATCTAGTTGGAAAGGAAAACTCACCGATATTTCCCAGGCGATGCCTGTTAATGGATTAACTTGTTCCAAGAATTTTACTTCCCGAATATTGGGTAAGTAATAAAAAAACTCTTTTACCAAGACAGCAACCTTGTTGCGAATATAAAACACACCACCGAGCCGGACTCCCCAGGTTTTTGAGCGAGTATTTAAATCCCCTTTAAAAAGGAAGATCTTAAATATAAAAATGAGTTTTGGGATCCGCTCTGACTTTTAAAAATCATTTTGAAGACTCGAAAACACTTTAAAGAGTGTTTGGAGTAAGACTGATTTAATGAAGTAAATCAGTCCCCAGAATATTAGAAAATATCTGAATATTATTAATTAAATAATATTCCCATAAAGAATAATCTTTATAAAAATAATTGAAGTAGAAGTATTAAATTTATACTTGAAACGAGTATTAAATAACCCAAGATATACTTATATGAAAGTATTATCTTTATTTGAATAATCGAAAATAAGTTTGATTATTTACACCTTATTCTTTAATAAAATAAAGAATATATCTCAGCAAATAATCGGAGTCATAGATCCTCAAATGAATATTCAAATAATATTCAATAAATAAAATACGCTGAGTCATAATACCTCGAATGAATATTATAAATAATATTCATTAAATAAAATAAAGGAGTCATACATCCTCAAATGAATATTCAAATAATATTCATAAATAATATAAAAGAGTCATAAGTCCTTGAATAATATTCGAAATAATATTCAATAATAAAATAAAGTTTAAAGTTATCGAATAAACCTTATTCGATTAATAGTTTGGAAAACTATAACCATATATATATATATATAAATATATATATATATATATATCCATATCCATATAAAATCTACTCGGGATCCTCGACTCCCGGTTTTAGAAAATATTTTCACCCTTGGGTCCCTATACTAAGGGTATATGCAAGATACAACTATCCTCTAGCATAGGTATTATCAAATAAACCAACAGATATATATCTCAAGAATATAAAACAGGCATGCATATATACCATATCACATGCTACAATATATCGCAACATTTGCTAAATAACAATCATGCAATATCACAAGATAATGCATATACATACATTTACATCACAACAACAGTGTATCGGATAGAATACTTGCCTGAGCGACTGGGGTTACGAATGGCTCGGGACGAGTCTGGTAACCTATAAATAACAAGTAAGTTGGAATTAAACCAAAATCACTTGTAAATCTATACTTTAACTAACTTAGACTCTAATGCTAGTTTTACGCTCACCGATTCGCTTAAGTCACTCGGGTACCCTCGGCTCCACCATTTTTAATAACTTGACCTTTACGAGTTTTAACGCGATTCCTTCGCGAATGACTTACCAACTGCCTAACACACTTACCATAAATGTTTCATACATTAATTAACCCTTTTTGGTCTTTAACCTACATTCCAAAATAAGGCGAGGGAAAAAGTTTCGTTCGCGAAACGCCGTTACTTGAAACGGTCGTTTCTCCTAAACCGTAAATCGGAATCGAACGAACTACATATCAAAACGAAGCTCGTAACATGAGCTATCTAAACATGGCAGTGGTCACAATCTAGCAGGGGGTTCTCGGGTCCTAATGCTATGCACAAAAACAGTCCAAAGAAAATCGGACATTACGACGGCTATGTTTACGCGATTACCCAATTTTAAACATTCAAACCCATTCCAAATCAACCCCAAATCCAACCTCAATCCATCATACAACAAACATCCATCCTTATCACATCATAACAATCCCAACAAATCCACATTAACCATTTATACTATTCTTTATCATGAATTTAAACTACACTTAAGTTCATTAATCAACAACCAAGATTTATAACTTCAAAAACAACCCAAAACCCATTAATCTCTACATACACAATCATCAAGCCTCTCATGAACTCTAATACTCATTTTATGCTCTTAACTTTCAATAACAAAGCTTGGTTAAGAGATTATACCTTCCTTGGAGAGTGGAGAATCAAGGGGATGGCTTGGAATCATCTTTAAAGCCCTTATCCAAGCTTAATCTAAACAAAACTTCAAGAACACAAATTTTAGTTCTTGAAAACACTATTCACCATCTTCTTTGATGATTTATAGAAAAAGATTGGCTTGGATTTAAAAGCTTAAACTTATAGGAAGTATGTAACTTAACTAGGAGAAGCTAGGATAATTACCTTGCTAAATAATAAGTGGAGGAGCTTGAACTTCCATTTTTTAAGAAGAGAACCCGAGAGCTTCATGAAGAAGAAGAAGAATTTTGTGTTTTGCCTTGTCTTGATTTTTGGTTGGTTGATTTGGTTTTGTTTTTGATTTAGTGAATTACCTTCTTGCCCTTGGATTTGTGTGGTTACAAAGCCACCACACCTCCTCCTTCCCATGTCATGCTTATCTCATCCACATGATGTCATCCTTCCTTCCTTGTCTTCTTTCTATTGGTTGGATGACATCATTCCCATTAATCCCTTTGATTAACTTCCTAATCGTTTGCCTAATGACCGCTGATCTGCTATACGGTTCGCTTAACTTTCGTTCTCGTTTTATCGTTTGAAGGATCATACCCGGGATCTTATTACTTAGGTTCCCTTAACCTTTCTCAATATATTATATTCCTTCTATGATCCTCTTTTATAATCCTTTAATTTAAATCCTTTTTATCCTGTTACCTTATACTCAATTCTCTCCGTATATTGTGGATTTCCGGGAAAAACCAAAGTGTTCGGAATTGGATTCTGACGATCTTTACATACACTTATATACTTCATAGAGTACTAATAATATCCCATAAGATCAATAACAGAACCCCTACATAGCGTGGCATGAAAAGTTTTCTCGTTCAGCAAAAACACTATTCATAAGGGTTTCAAAAATTTCCAAAATTGGGGTTATTACAGTCTCCCCTCCTTAAAAGGATTCCGTCCCGGAATCAGATAGAAAATAAATGGGTATACTTTCTTAGCATTACACTTTCTAACTCTCGAGTCAATTTTCCACATTGTGGTTCTACCACCAAACTCTGCCTAGTTTGATAATCCTTCTCCTAAGCACTTGTTCTTTTTCACTCTATAACCCTTCCTGGTTGCTCCATACAGGTTACGTCGGGTTGCATATCTATGCGCTCATATGCCTCTATTTATCTGGCATCTAAATTACACTTCCTTAACATTGATACGTGAAACACGTTACGACCTGCTACATGTTCGGGGTTAGGGCTAGCTTCTATGCTAACTTCCCAAACGTCTTAATATATCCAAGGGTCCAACAAATTGTAGACTTAGCTTTCCTTTCTTTCCGAACCTCATCAATCCTTTCCAAGGGATACCTATAACATTACTAGGTCCCCTATTTCATACTCTTTATCCTTTCGTGTCAAATCAACATACTTATCATGTCCATCTTGTGCTACTACCAGCCGTCCTCTGATTAGATCTATCATATCCTTGGTCTTTTGGACTACTGCGGGTCCGAGCATCTTGCGCTCTACAACTTCATCCTAACATAAGGGAGATCGACATTGTCTTCCCTCAATGATCTCATAAGGCGACATCTCGATAATGACATATGATCTATTGTCGTAAGATAACTCAATCCGAATTAAGTGATCATTCCAAATTCTTTCAAGTCTATTGCACAGACTCTCATTATTGCTTTTAACATTAGAGCTTCTGCTTCTCAAAACCCATTCTTTTCCAGTTCGTAATCGCTACTACCTTCCGTTCCTAATATTATACTGGTTATACTTTTGCTCGTTAGCGTTCTATAACCTTTTAATAACCACGTCAACCTTAGTATCACGAATGTGTTCCCATTCCGCATACTACCACCACTTTATTACTCCTTTTTCAGTTGTTTCTATTTTCCAAAATTTGATCAATCAAATAGAAGTAAAGGAATTTGTTGAGAGATCACTATGATCATGAACACTTGTTATATTGCATAGTTAGTACAGAAGGTGGCCAGCCTTTAGTACTTGACAAGCAATTAAACAACATGTGGTATCCTACTAGGCTTCTATCACAAAGATAGATAGTCATTCGGCAATACCTCCCCTTCTGGAAGGGTTGTTCTTCTCAGCTTACATGAAATGAAAAGAAGAGAAAAGAACGAACTGAAGAGAGTTGTATATATGAAAAAAAAAATATACTGCCACAAAATATCTGGCTTGGAATCTACCTCTGAACTATAGAGGTTTGTCATAGAAGAACAAAACATATATGTATTTAATCAACATCAAGTATTATAGCATCGCATTTCACGTGCCTAAATATTTTCGCTATCCCGTCCATCATTCTATGGACCCATGCTCTTCCTCGAGCTTATACACAATTACCTTTGAAACTCCCTCGACATCGAAAATCGAATCTGGGATCTCATTCTAGACATCATCGTTACTAGAATTCTATGCTCGCACCGCAACCTTCCTCGTATAATAATACGACTCTCTTATTGATAAGAAAGAATAATTATTCACTAGGTAGATACTCTACTTAATTAGTATATCAATGATAACTTATACACTACCACGACCCGATTAGTGGTACTCAATCTCAACACCCATTCCAATACAACTCTCACGGTTGTAATCAGCTCAATACTCGCAGAATCATTGCTGCCTTACTATGGTCCACCACTGACCTACTGTCGTCATTCATTTTTCCATAAAGTCTTAATATCTAACCATACGGAGTCTATACCTGTCGTATCAAATCCTTCTAAGGAGGTAACATAATCACCATTCATGATTCATGGAGTACACTCCTGATTCTAACATACCTACATGACATGAAGCAGATAAAATTGCAGAAGAGTTTCAATCAAAGCAACGATAGCAGGTCAATACCATTCTTAATCATATGCCTTAAATAGAAGACTTACTCAAAGGTTCGTTTAGTCCTTTTGAAACATGGTCCAGGCTCATTCTCAAGATAGGACCTCCTAAGATAGATAGCCCGTTCATGGCGATTACACGAATTAAACCTTTACTAACTACTATTACGGCTGGGTATTGCACAGTCATCAGAAGGAATGTCAATCTTCCAAACCATAATACAACCTTCAGCTTTTAACCATCATCACTGTATCCTTTTTGGCACACGCGCCTATAATTATCCGCTTACCTTTAAAGTGTCGGCCACCTCTTTGGCCTTTCCTGATAGTAAAATTTCCTTACAGTCAATGTCATTTTAACCACCTCCAAATAAATTTTCTACCTTATTTCAACCACAGCTTATGTGAAAATACTTTTCTTTAATATCTGATGAGTAAAAAAAAAATTCCATTTTTCCATAAGTTATCCCCTCAGTCTTTAGAGGTTAATCACTGTCATGACTGACTCTCAATCATAATTAGAACATCTTTTATCTTAAGTCCTAATTGCCCTGAACAATTTCGACCATTACTGGTTCGATCCATACTTTCTCGTGGTTAAACACGTGCCTCACTTGGCAACATTATAATTACGTCATATTTCCTTTATCAACATTTCTATTCTTGAGAATTTTGAATATTACCTTTTTCCTTGTAAAACCTCTAAGGTTATCCTTCAATCGTTCCTCCTGTATTCCCTAGATACAGGGCATATCACAATACCATTTACTAATACTAGAACCATTGTCTATATACTTCTGAAAAAATTTCTCCACTGATTCTTAAAGGTTGTTGTTACCTTAACCCTTTCCCAATCATACTGTCAAAACTCATACTGTCCCTGTTAAGGGTGACATGCCAACCTTTATGCAGTCCCCTAGGATTCATTTTAAATTACCAATGTTCTATCCTTAATTCCACCTTAAAAAGGTACTTGCGTCCTTCCATGGATAAATCAAGTCATATATCTTTGATAGATTATCTTATTCATCATTCCCACCTCGATAGTCTATACCTAACTTCATAATAGCATCCTTATTCAAATTGAGGTCAATCCATATGGCCTCCAAAAGATAACAATGGTCATCCGCTTTTCTTTTCTGATTTGGTAATGATAACATGGATGTTCTGGAAGATATTGGTCATGTTCAACGTGGACTTCTTCTTAATAATTCCTTATTTACTTTTGTTGTTTATCTCAACAGTCACCTTAATGTTGGGATACCTCCCATACCTGGTGTCTCCCTTTCTGGGTATCGAGCCACCGGTCTTACCTTTCACATTATTGAAGGTCACTTCCTTCATCCAATTTTTCCTGATTTCTTACTTCCTTGTCTCCTCAGTCTATCCGTGTCTCAATATTTATCCTTCGAACTATCTCAAGGTTTCCTCGAATCCTCCCAACTTAAAGGGGGTACAATATACGTATCTCTTATGCCTTCAACCATCAATTTTTAATTCATGGTGGACCATCATCCTGACAATTACATACTTTTCTATTTCTATTGCTATGAGTCTTTAGGGTTTCCTCATACCCAACTTCCTTATTATTCCTCAAACTCTACTGCCTTTATATTCCTTTCCACTTCAGTTTCTTTTTATTTTCCTTTCTCTTATCATTATTTCACAAATCAATCACAATATAAGCATTGATTTCAAACATCCCGTCATTCTGGATTCGTGTCCTCAGAACGAATCTTGACAACTTTTACAACTTAGATTCATAATTTATCATACTTGTCTGCCTTTGTTCTGGCTCTAAAGCTTTTACACTATCTCCTTATCTTTGGGAATTACTTTCCCGAAAACAATTGACTGGACTTAATCAGTTTATTCTAACCTCTGGCTCCGTGCCTTTCTTGGTCTTTCACCAACGGGTGGTCTCTCTCTTAGGAGGGTAAGTGACAAAACAGTCTTTTGTGGTTCGTCAATCATTTAGAGTCTCAAATGATTCATCTATTTCCTTTAGCCAGACTCTTGCCTCGACTGGGTCAGCTTGTTCCTTGGAACTCTGAGAGCTTAGCGACTTAAAGGTCATGAAAGAATTTCCCACCGCACTGTCTCCTCAGGGTGGTGGTTGGGGATAATAGTCTAAGTTCTCTTTAGACAGGTCCATGAATTGCCGTATAGGGGTATCATCTCGGGTCTCCTTTCCTTACTCGACTTTTGATTCCTCAGTCTAAATATTTCTTCCTACTCCCCATAATTGGAGTCATCTTTTAATTTAAAAATCTTCATTTTCCACTTTATTATATTCCGGGTTCTTTAAATTTTAATTGCAACCTCCCTGATTATTACGTTCCAGGTTTGCCCTTAATCTTTTTCCTTCTGGGGGCATATTACTTGGAAAATTTTGAGAATCTCCGGATATTTGTCTTACTTACTTTGCTTAAGTCTTCCCCTTCGTTTAGTCCTTGCACGATTGTAAATCATGAATTCTTAAGTTCGATAAACTTCATGACACTCTCTTAAGTGTTAATAGAGCAATTAACAATGTGATTTATCACAAACAAACTGACCTGAACTGAAATTAACGAATATATACATAACCATTTGTTCGAGGGTACAACAACTGAACATATTACAGAGGGTTACATCATTCGAACTTATCGCTCCTATCCCAAAAGTACTACCGTAGATAGTCATCTCATCATTATAACTAATCATTCATCACTTAGGCTAATCCTCCAAAAGCGGTGCTACATGAAACCCTTGTTTGATTGCTCTGGCTCTACACACTACCATGGATTAAGAGATGCGAGCACGCACGACATCCCTAACCTGCTCCATCACAGAGGTGATGAGGTCTAAGATAGTCGCAAGTAGAGCCGGATCGACCTGACCCTCAAGATGGCCTCTAGCTGTAACACGGGTGGTAGCCTCAATCCTTTCCATGCTATACGCTAATCCTGCCGGAAGTATCCCGCCCTCAATCCTTGGTGCAGTAAGTCGATCCAACAGATCACTCCTAACATTACGGGCCTCAGACAGGCCACCCAAAGTCATATAGTAATTGGCGATAAGAGAAGCCTGAGTGGTAGCATCTAGCAGTCCATGGGGTGCGGGTGGTGCAGACCCAGGAGATCCAAAGGGATAACCAAGCACGGTATCAGGTGACAATGGTTCAGGGGATAAAGGTGGCATTTCCTCAGTATGTGCTGGGCTCTGTACAGGGGATGGGACAGGAATTGGTGGAACCTCATGGATGTCTACAGGAGCCTCTGGAAGAGGGTCTGATACTGGTATAATTGGGGTCGTGGAAGGCCCCACTCCTTCTGCCCTCATTAACCTTCGTGCCCTTGGTAACTCTTCATCCTCTACGGCCACCCTCGCGGCCATTCTTGCTCTGGTAGTCGCCCTGACTATGGTCATCAGTTCCTCAGCGGTCCTCTCTTCATTCTCATCAGGATCCTCCATGAGATCCTCCTCAGCCACAATCCTTTCCGGAATAACATCCTCAACCGCAACATTCTCTATCTGAACCTCATCCGGTCCCTCATTAGGGTACTCCATCGGATTCACAATTTGATCTCCAACTTGTAATAAAACATCCTCATGTTGATGCTCCTGAACCTCAAGGTTCGGTGCTCCGCTGCCCTATACGAGAACGAACTACGTTACTATCACGATACTTATAAGGGTTCCCGTAAGGGTTTTATATGTCAGTGCTACATTAGGTAGCCCGACTATGAACTTGGCAAGAGTTCTTATTATCTTAGTGAACTTATTATCTTAACGTCCCATCATCTCTGAGGTTTATAACGCTTAGCTCTGATACCATTTCTGTAACACCCCCAGATCCGGGGTCGGGGATCCGGGTCGTCACGGTCTTTCTTTCCACAATATCACTTCACTTAATTAATAAATAACCTTATGCTGTGACCCCACACTAACACACACCACAACCCGTTATAGTCTCAGAGATGAAATTTAAATAAGTATAAGTCTTTGGATCCACAATTTAAAAGTTATTACAACCCAAAACGATTACTTGATAAATTTACAGTTAATTGCCATTATCTGCCACAAGTTATAATTATACATAATTGATTCTCAAAAGCAGATGGTCTAATCTACAATAGATCTACCTCTGCAGCTATAGCAGCTACGACATCAACGGGAAGACGCGGAACGCTTCCCACGCGCTTGCGCTGGGTCTGCTGGAGTCTGGCCATCTCTCCTAACTGTTGTTGTGTGATGAAGAAATAAAGCAAGAGTGAGCCTTACAGCTCGCAAGATAATATGTAGTGATAACAATAATACAAGTATCTAAATGGATACTTACTAAAATCTTTATCGTGTGTAAGATAATTACTTACTAGATATAAGTAAAAACAAGGAATGAAGTTACCAATACTTCCCCACACTTATATCATTTATAAGCTACTTGAACTATCACCGTTCAAAGTATAATTAAATTCACGAGGTCATCCCATAGATGAGACCACAAATAAACTTGAAAATATTTGATCTTTGAAATATTTTGAAAAGAAATGAAGTTACGAGATACTTCATTCAATGGATACACCAATAAAAATGTTTGACCCTGTCAATGCTTCGGCAACCACCCATTAGTAGCCTTTCGATCGAAATGCTACGGGTAGTGTTGCAGAATTATCCAAATGGATGATGAACTCATTACGGGAGTTTACCGCGCCAGGAAGACCACTTACGATGATCAGTCGTAGTAGTACAACCCCACCATTTTCTACATGTAGAGGAGAACCTGTCGGATTTACTTGTCAACCGAACACTGAACTCCTAAGGAATGGACCGCCTTAGCGGAACTTCCAGGCCATTTGGGCCAATATAATAAGGCTGGGCCGGCGCTACTCGACCACTTACGCCACTCCTAGTTCAGATGAAATCCATGACTCTGAAACGTAAAGCTCGTTTCCCCCTTTCCCCAAGTAGAAACTTGTTGATACGGCTCCACCAAGAAGTCGTATCTAGTTGGAAAGGAAAACTCACCGATATTTCCCAGGCGATGCCTGTTAATGGATTAACTTGTTCCAAGAATTTTACTTCCCGAATATTGGGTAAGTAATAAAAAAACTCTTTTACCAAGACAGCAACCTTGTTGCGAATATAAAACACACCACCGAGCCGGACTCCCCAGGTTTTTGAGCGAGTATTTAAATCCCCTTTAAAAAGGAAGATCTTAAATATAAAAATGAGTTTTGGGATCCGCTCTGACTTTTAAAAATCATTTTGAAGACTCGAAAACACTTTAAAGAGTGTTTGGAGTAAGACTGATTTAATGAAGTAAATCAGTCCCCAGAATATTAGAAAATATCTGAATATTATTAATTAAATAATATTCCCATAAAGAATAATCTTTATAAAAATAATTGAAGTAGAAGTATTAAATTTATACTTGAAACGAGTATTAAATAACCCAAGATATACTTATATGAAAGTATTATCTTTATTTGAATAATCGAAAATAAGTTTGATTATTTACACCTTATTCTTTAATAAAATAAAGAATATATCTCAGCAAATAATCGGAGTCATAGATCCTCAAATGAATATTCAAATAATATTCAATAAATAAAATACGCTGAGTCATAATACCTCGAATGAATATTATAAATAATATTCATTAAATAAAATAAAGGAGTCATACATCCTCAAATGAATATTCAAATAATATTCATAAATAATATAAAAGAGTCATAAGTCCTTGAATAATATTCGAAATAATATTCAATAATAAAATAAAGTTTAAAGTTATCGAATAAACCTTATTCGATTAATAGTTTGGAAAACTATAACCATATATATATATATATAAATATATATATATATATATATATATATATATCCATATCCATATAAAATCTACTCGGGATCCTCGACTCCCGGTTTTAGAAAATATTTTCACCCTTGGGTCCCTATACTAAGGGTATATGCAAGATACAACTATCCTCTAGCATAGGTATTATCAAATAAACCAACAGATATATATCTCAAGAATATAAAACAGGCATGCATATATACCATATCACATGCTACAATATATCGCAACATTTGCTAAATAACAATCATGCAATATCACAAGATAATGCATATACATACATTTACATCACAACAACAGTGTATCGGATAGAATACTTGCCTGAGCGACTGGGGTTACGAATGGCTCGGGACGAGTCTGGTAACCTATAAATAACAAGTAAGTTGGAATTAAACCAAAATCACTTGTAAATCTATACTTTAACTAACTTAGACTCTAATGCTAGTTTTACGCTCACCGATTCGCTTAAGTCACTCGGGTACCCTCGGCTCCACCATTTTTAATAACTTGACCTTTACGAGTTTTAACGCGATTCCTTCGCGAATGACTTACCAACTGCCTAACACACTTACCATAAATGTTTCATACATTAATTAACCCTTTTTGGTCTTTAACCTACATTCCAAAATAAGGCGAGGGAAAAAGTTTCGTTCGCGAAACGCCGTTACTTGAAACGGTCGTTTCTCCTAAACCGTAAATCGGAATCGAACGAACTACATATCAAAACGAAGCTCGTAACATGAGCTATCTAAACATGGCAGTGGTCACAATCTAGCAGGGGGTTCTCGGGTCCTAATGCTATGCACAAAAACAGTCCAAAGAAAATCGGACATTACGACGGCTATGTTTACGCGATTACCCAATTTTAAACATTCAAACCCATTCCAAATCAACCCCAAATCCAACCTCAATCCATCATACAACAAACATCCATCCTTATCACATCATAACAATCCCAACAAATCCACATTAACCATTTATACTATTCTTTATCATGAATTTAAACTACACTTAAGTTCATTAATCAACAACCAAGATTTACAACTTCAAAAACAACCCAAAACCCATTAATCTCTACATACACAATCATCAAGCCTCTCATGAACTCTAATACTCATTTTATGCTCTTAACTTTCAATAACAAAGCTTGGTTAAGAGATTATACCTTCCTTGGAGAGTGGAGAATCAAGGGGATGGCTTGGAATCATCTTTAAAGCCCTTATCCAAGCTTAATCTAAACAAAACTTCAAGAACACAAATTTTAGTTCTTGAAAACACTATTCACCATCTTCTTTGATGATTTATAGAAAAAGATTGGCTTGGATTTAAAAGCTTAAACTTATAGGAAGTATGTAACTTAACTAGGAGAAGCTAGGATAATTACCTTGCTAAATAATAAGTGGAGGAGCTTGAACTTCCATTTTTTAAGAAGAGAACCCGAGAGCTTCATGAAGAAGAAGAAGAATTTTGTGTTTTGCCTTGTCTTGATTTTTGGTTGGTTGATTTGGTTTTGTTTTTGATTTAGTGAATTACCTTCTTGCCCTTGGATTTGTGTGGTTACAAAGCCACCACACCTCCTCCTTCCCATGTCATGCTTATCTCATCCACATGATGTCATCCTTCCTTCCTTGTCTTCTTTCTATTGGTTGGATGACATCATTCCCATTAATCCCTTTGATTAACTTCCTAATCGTTTGCCTAATGACCGCTGATCTGCTATACGGTTCGCTTAACTTTCGTTCTCGTTTTATCGTTTGAAGGATCATACCCGGGATCTTATTACTTAGGTTCCCTTAACCTTTCTCAATATATTATATTCCTTCTATGATCCTCTTTTATAATCCTTTAATTTAAATCCTTTTTATCCTGTTACCTTATACTCAATTCTCTCCGTATATTGTGGATTTCCGGGAAAAACCAAAGTGTTCGGAATTGGATTCTGACGATCTTTACATACACTTATATACTTCATAGAGTACTAATAATATCCCATAAGATCAATAACAGAACCCCTACATAGCGTGGCATGAAAAGTTTTCTCGTTCAGCAAAAACACTATTCATAAGGGTTTCAAAAATTTCCAAAATTGGGGTTATTACAGACCAGATCAGGCCTAATGGAACAAAGAAGGCCCACAAACCTGAATATTAATTAATTTCATAATTAATTAAATAAGGGAGAAAACATCTGTCAATATGAGTCCTAATAAGGACGTGAATCCTTGTAGATCAGCCCTCAAGGGATCAAATCGAATAAGGAATCAACTTTCTACTTCCTAGGACTCCAAAGTCCATTCTAACTCTGAGACTTGCCCATCAAGTCTCCTAACCCAAGTCCGATTCAAGGACTCCCAAACATCTATATAAGGGGCCTCACCCCACGAATCAGAACTACATTTTTTGACTTGATCATTGGCAATCAACAAGGTACGTAGGCATCTTATTAAGGCAGATTGAGTCACGAAACACAAGAGCAGTCAAATAGAGCCTCGAAGCTCACGTTCTTTAGTAATAAATACAACAATTATTATACCTTAGTTTTTGATCCATAACATTTGGCGCCGTCTGTAGGAAAGCACAACAACAACCATGGCGAGAACGCGGAGAACAAGCAGCGCCCTTGAAGGAGGAACACCCGCGGGGACAACCCGAGCGATTTTGTCAACCATGGAGGTACCTCCGCACTCAACCTATACCGCCACCCAAGGAGAAGCCCAGTTAGGGGCAACTGAACCTCAGCCACAAGGGACGATTCCCTCGGCTACTCAAGGGATGAATTCCCAACTTCAGCAGTTACATACACCTGTGAATTCTCGACCCGTTGGGTATGAGTATTCAACTATTGTAACTACTAACCCCCCTTATGGGATGCCCCTTTACCCCGAGGTTGGGGGAAGTAGACATGCTGGGCGGGGTGAAGCACGAGGGCGAAAACCCCCTACATACAATGTTTGGCTCCTATCCTGGAGGATCAGGAATTTTCTGGTCCATATACTGAGAGAGACTCTGAATCCTCGGATAATGAAGTGGCCCCGAGAAGGAGACGTGCTGGAAAAAAGCCTATGGCTGATGGTAACCAACATCCTAGAAGCACCCGTGGGGTGAATCCCCAAGAAGTGTAGGAGAGAATTAAGGCCCATGAGGCTGAGATTCAAAGGCTGAAGCACGACTTGAAGGCACACCAGGTTCCCAGACCCCCATTACCACCTAGGGGGAGAAATCCTCCTCCAATCATAGACCTGGATGATCCGTCACTAAGAAGGGTTGTAGTCCCAAGAGCTGATCCAAGCAATCTTCTTCCCCTTGGAGATCCTGATGATCCTACTCCACCATTCACTGAAGAGATAATGAGTGCCCATATCTCAAGGAAGTTCAAGATGCCCACTATCGAAGCTTATGATGGCACTGGAGATCCCGCTAATCATGTCAGGACCTTCTCCAATGCACTGTTGTTGCAGCCCGTGAATGACGCTATTAATTGTCGGGCCTTTCCTCAAACCCTGTCGGGTATGGCTCAAAGATGGTATAGTCGTTTGCCCCCGAACTCTATTGGGTCCTTCAGAGAATTAAGTCAGGCTTTTATTAAGCAGTTCATCAGTGGGAGAGTGCATGAGAAAAGTTCAGCATCCCTCATGAGCATTGTGCATGGAGCGAAGGAATCCTTGAAAGACTACCTGAATCGTTTCAAGAAGGAAGCTTTAAAAGTCCCAGACCTTGATGACAAGGTAGCCATGATAGCACTGCAACAGGGAACTAGGGATGAGTTCTTCAAGATGTCTTTGGCCAAACGCCCCCTGAAAGCATGTTACAGCTCCAAGATAGGGCCGGAAAGTACATCAAGGTTGAAGAGAGCATGAGGAAGACCGTAGTGAGCAACGGGCCCCTTGGAGGCAAGAAGCGGAAAACTAATCTGGAATATATTGCTAAGGACAAGTATCCTAGAACTGAGCAAAACCCTGATTCAACCTCTAAGAAGGGAGGACCTGGGCAAAAAGTTCGCCGAATACGCTAAGCTGAATGCTCCTAGAAGCCAGATCTTGATGGAAATTGAGAAAGACCAAGATATTCGTTGGCCTAAACCCTTGAAGGCAGATCCTGCCAAGCTAGACAAGAGCAAATATTGTAGATTTCACAAGGATATTGGTCATGACACTGATGAGTGTAGGCAACTGAAAGATGAAATAGAGTTTCTCATTCGGAAAGGAAGATTGAACAAGTACACTAGGGAAGGAAGAGATAGCATTAACAATGAGAGAAAGAACTTTGAAGATCGTAGGAGGGACCAGGACGATCAGGGGCGGAATCCCCAACCTAGGGGACCAGTCATAAATGCAATCTTTGGAGGACCACGACCCCAAGGGCCTGTGATAAACACAATCTTTGGAGGACCAACTGCTGTTGGATTATCCAGGAACTCTAGGAAAACATATAATAGAGAAGTTATGCATATCATTGGAGAAGCCCCAAAGAGGGCCAGGACAGGAGTAACAATGGCTTTTGATGATTCTGACCTAGAGGGTGTGAAATTTCCTCATGACGACCCGCTGGTCATAACACCTATAATAGGAAACAGCCCGGTTAAAAGGGTCCTTGTGGATCATGGTGTTTCGGTGGATATCTTGCTCCATGACACCTTTTTAAGGATGGGTTATAATGACTCCCAATTGACCCCAACTGACATGCCGATATATGGATTTGCGGGAGTGGAATGCCCCGTAGAAGGAATAATCAAGTTGCCAACCACCATTGGTCAGGAACCAAGGCAAGCAACACAGATGTTGGACTTTATGGTGGTGAAGGTTAGTTCAACTTACAACGCTATCATGGGAAGAACGGGGATTCATGCCTTTAAGGCAGTCCCTTCTTCCTACCATTCAGTTATGAAGTTTCCCACCCGGAATGGGATTGGAGAAGAGTGGGGAGATCAAAAAATGTCTAGAAGTTGCTATGTGGCCTCACTAAGGGCAGATGGAGTTGGGGGGCAGGTTCTGCCTATCAAAGATCTGGATATTCGAGATAATGATGAGAAAAGAGGGAAGCCAGCAGAAGACTTGGTTTCGATTCCTTTAGCTCCCGAGGATCCTGATAAGGCGACTTTCGTTGGAGCCACACTAGAGGAGCCCCTTAGAGGGAAGTTGGTGAAATTTTTGCAAGAAAATAGTGATGTGTTTGCATGGTCAGCAGCTGATATGCCAGGCATAGACCCGGAACTGATTACTCACAAGCTGAATGTGGATCCAAATCGGAAGACAGTGAAGCAAAAGAAAAGATGTTTTGCTCCAGAGAGGCAAGAAGCTATAAAATAGGAAGTAGAGAATCTCTTAGAGGATGGTTTCATTAAGGAGATACAATTTCCAGAATGGTTAGCAAACCCTGTAATGGTGAAGAAGGCAAATGGAAAATGGAGGATGTGTGTGGACTTCACTGATCTGAATGACGCATGCCCTAAGGACTATTTCCCGTTGCCAATGATAGATACTTTGATAGATGCCACTGTTGGACATGAGATGCTGAGCTTCATGGATGGATTTAGGGGATACAATCAGATCAAGATGCATAAGGACGACATCCCTAAGGTATCATTCATCACTGACTTTGGTGTTTATTGTTATCTTGTTATGGCATTTGGTCTCAAGAATGCAGGAGCCACCTATCAAAGGTTGGTAAATAAAATTTTTAAGGATCTTATCGGTAAGACCATGGAAGTTTATGTTGATGACATGTTAGTCAAGAGTCTAATGAAGACTGATCATATAACCCATTTGAGGGAAACTTTTGAGGTCCTGAGATACCATAAGATGATGTTAAATCCTACAAAGTGTGCTTTCGGAGTAGGGTCTGGAAAGTTTTTGGGATTGATGGTCTCCAAGAGAGGAATTGAGGCCAATCCTGATAAAATAAAGGCAATTATGGATATGGAACCACCAAAAACTATCAAAGATATTCAAAAGCTCACTGGAACGGTTGCTGCATTGGGACGATTCATCTCAAAATCTGGAGACAAGTGTTTGTCGTTCTTCAAGTCTTTAAAGAAGGTTAAGGATTTTGTATGGAGTGAGGAAAGTCAGAATGCATTCGAGGAATGAAAGAAATATATGGCTCAGGCCCCGTTGTTGGCCAAGCCAGCTTTAAATGAAGTCTTGTACTTATACTTGGCCATTTAAGAGAGTGCCTTGAGCGCTGTATTGGTTAAGGAGGAATTAAAAATCCAGAAACCCGTGTACTATGTCAGTAAAATTCTGCATGGAGCTGAGTTGAATTATTCAACTATTGAGAAGTTTGATTTAGCCTTGGTAATGGCTTCAAGAAAGTTACGTCCTTACTTTCAGGCTCATCAAATTGAGGTGCTAACAAATTAGCCCCAGAGAAATATCATTCATTGTCCCAAGGCTAGTGGGAGGTTGATCAAGTGGGCAATAGAGCTGGGAGAATTCGACATCAAGTATAAGCCACGAGCGGCAATAAAATCCCAGGCATTGGCTGACTTCGTGGTGGAATGTACCATACCCAACCAAGAAGTCGGGGGGTAGGAAGATACCATACCTCAAGACAAGGAAGTTGATAAGGGGGGTAAAGAAAAGGATGATAAGGAGAAGGAATATTGGGTTCTCTATTTTGATGGAGCATCAAAAACAAATTCAAGTGGAGCAGGTTTGGTTTTATAAAGCCCCGATGGGTTCTTAATTGAATATACTATGAAGTTAGACTTCCCAACCATAAACAATGAGGCAGAATATGAAGCTCTGATAGCTGGCCTCGGCCTAGCAGGGACACTGAGAGTCAAGAACTTGAAGGTCTGTGGAGACTCGAAGTTGGTCATATCCCAAGTGAAGAGAGAGTTTGAGGCAAAGGATGATACGATGGCTAAGTATGTCCGCCTAGTAAGGGTTGTGATGACCCAATTCGCTAAATGCCATATTGAGCACATTCCAAGGAAGGAAAAGGCTAAGGCAGATGCCTTATCAAAATTTGCTTCATCTGAGATAGAGGAAAGTTCAGGAAATGTATACTTCCGTGTTCTGAAGACACGGAGCATTGATGTTAAGCTTGTAGCTCCTATAGGTCTGGGGACGTCATGGATAGATCCCATTAAGACCCATATTCAAACCGGTTGGTTGCCAAATGATGCTACTAAAGCACGGAAGTTGGCTGTTCGAGCACTAAGATACTCCTTGATAGATGGGATTTTGTATAAAAGATCTTATGTAGTTCCTTACTTAAGATGTCTCAGGCCCGATGAGGCATGCTTGGCTCTTGAAGAAGTGCATGAAGGTATATGTGGGCAACACTTGGGGGGCAGAGCACTAGCTCATAAGATAACCCGTTTAGGCTTCTATTGGCCAGAAATGATGTCTGATGCCAAAGAGTATGTGAAGAAGTGTGACCGTTGTCAGAAGCATGCACCTGTCGTTAGACAACCCCCCGAGATGCTGACCTCCATCAACTCGGCCATCCCCTTTGCTATGTGGGGAATGGATATACTTGGGCCTTTCCCCATGGCCACGACACAAAGGAAGTTCCTGATTGTAGCCATTGATTATTTTACTAAGTGGATTGAATCCAAGCCTTTGGCCAAAATCACAACTAAGCAGGTTGCACAATTCCTGTGGGAAAATATCATGTATCGGTATGAAATTCCCCGCATCCTAGTCACTGACAATGGAACACAATTCAACAATGAGGAATTCAAGAATTATTGTGAGGAGAATGAAATTGAATTACGATTCACCTCTGTGGCTCACCCGCAAGCCAATGAGCAAGTGGAAGTGGTGAATCGAATAATCCTGGATGGACTAAAGAAGAGGATCGAGAAGTCGAGGAATAACTGGGTGGATGAAATACTCCCAATACTATGGGCCTATAGGAATACCTGTAGAGTCACGACTGGAGCAACTCCTTTCATGTTAGCATATGGGGCAAAAACGGTTGTTCCTGTAGAAATATCACATTTCTCTCCCATAATTCAAGCTTTCAATGCTGAAGAGAATGAGGAAGGGCAAAGGTTAGCCCTAGATCTAATCGACGAAGTACGAGATGAGGCACATGCGAAGATAGTGGAATATCAGAAAAAGGCTTCGTTCTATTACAACCTAAGGGTTAAGGAAAGGTTCTTCAAATAGGGTGACTTAGTCTTAAGGAAGGTGGAAGCTTCTAGTGTAGGGCAGAAAGGGAAACTTGCCCCAAATTGGGAAGGGCCATACAAGGTCAAGAGTGTTCAGGGTAGAGGAACCTACAAGCTTGAAACTATGGATGGTTTTGAAGTCCCGAGAACTTGGCATGCACAAAACCTGAAGATTTACTATGTGTGAAGCGGTTGAGCACGATTCTCACTTATCAAGTTGACAAGTAGGTTAAAAAGCACCTTGAAGGTTTGCTTGCTTAGGATTTACATATTTTAGTTTTGTTTTGAGGTTTATTAAGACTTGTGTAAGGGATGGATCCCAATAATTTGTGAAATTCAGGAAGTTTTCAAAATATGTTCCAGTAACAAGATAAGTAAACTAAGTGCATAAGATGAAAGCATAAAGTTCGATAAATAAAACTAGTTCGAATAAATAGTACAAAGTCTGATAAACAAAGTCTCGAAGACAAGATAAAATAAATAAGCCACGCAGGGCTAGAAAGCTCTAAGGAGCAGAGGTGCCCTCGGTATCCATATCATCATCTCTTCCGCTCTCGCTGGAAGTCTCAGTCATCCCGGAGGAGGAAGAGCTATCATCCGCAGCAGGCCTCGAAGACGACTCGGGAGGAGGAAGAAGTGGGTCCTGAGGGATACGATCCGAGACAACCACTCGGGTATGAAACCTCTGGAGTAAAGCCTCGTCATCAGGGCAGACATAGTCTGCTGGGTTAATATCAGGGCAAACCTCGTTCACGATCCCAAGGGTCATGTCCCAGCCAGTCCAAAAAAACCCAGGGAAGACTGAGTCGTCCCTCACCCTCATGGACTAGGTAAACTCCTCCGAGTCCAGGTAGTTATCAATCGCCTTATCTTTCTCAGCCCGTAGCACCACCAGCTCAGCATTAGACTCTCCGAGCTCCTCCTTCTTACGCTTCAGCTTCCGCTCCAAAGCGACGTACTTCTTCTGCTGATTCCTGAGGGCATTATCCACTTTATCCGAAACCCTCTTCCAGGATTCAGCTTGCCTCATAGCGCCTTGGAAGTAGGCATTAGACTGAAATGAAATAATAAACAGAAATGTAAGGCAAGTGAATGCTATAAATAAAAAAGAGTAAAAACGTAAGAAATAGTCATACCGAGGCTAAGGACTGAGCTCCCATGAGCTTTATCCTCTCCAAGTCAGGAGTAGCCACCACATCGGTGAAGTCCTTGGGAGTTACGCCGTGGTAAGACCAATCCCAGGCGTGCTTCGTGGATCCAACCACGGTATCCCCTCGGTGGAATCCCCAAAGAGGTTGAAAGGCGCCCGTAGCAGTAGAGATAGGAGCAGCAGCAGTGATAGGGGCACTGTGGCCCTCAGCTGGAACCTCCACCATGGGCTCCTTGTGCTTCCGTAGGAAGCTAGGCTCCGTGGCCTTTCCTCTAGTATCCAGACCCGCAGGGCGAGCCTTCTTCATCCTGGAAGTCTCTTCAACAAGAGGCAAATTATCCTCATTGATTTCCTTAGCAGCTGCAAGACAAGAGAAAAAACAAAATAAGTGGTGTCAATAATGCATGAAAGAAAGTAAAAACGAGAAGGGAAGAAAAATACCCTGCTGAGAAACAGAGGATAGCCCCACATGGATGAGGGAGAACTCCTCTAAAAGAGTCCAGCTGATAGTGGCACCATCATCCTGAGTAAGCTCATCATAAATGATAGTTTCCTCGGGGGTTAGGTGAATGATTTTGAGGCTACCATCACTAACCTTCCCGAAGGAAGATCTGAAGAGGGTGCCCCAGTCACCATTCTCCCACCTCAACCCGACAAAACTATTTCTCCAATTTTGGTTATTGTCGGGAATGGAGGCGCTGTTAAAAGTATGCTTACACTTGGGCCTTTGTTTAACGTAGACCCAACCATAATTATCCGAAGAACTGTTGTAATATTTAAAAACCTTCCTAAAAATAGCTATAGATAAGGGAAAACCTCCCCTAAGACAACAAACCATGAAACATAAAATGTTCTTCTAGGCGTTTGGAGGAAGCTGACAGGGGTTAATTTGCAAATCAGCCAGGAGGTGAGGAATGAAGGGATGAAAAGGAAACCTAAGCCCAGCATCAAGGGCATCTGTGTAAACGAAAAGAGTATCGGGTTTCCAGTGGCAAGTACGGTCGCCACCATAAACTGGAACTAGCCTAAGGGGAGGACGTACATTATAACGTACATTTAACTTATCGTAATCTATATTGTGCCATGTGTTGCAATGATTAAAAGAGTCGAGATGTGCATCGGAAGGATATTCGTCCCCCCTAGTATTAATCATATATATCAAAGACATGTAAGAAGAGTGGATCCTAGTATTAATCATATCTATCAAAGACATGTAAGAAGAATGGATCTCAACATCCTTACCTCGTTTTGAAGCCGAGGCAATCTTGGCCGCTCTCTCAGCACCTTTGTGTGCCATTAATGGAGAATGAGGAAGGCTTGGATGCTTGGAAGAAGGCCAGAAAATCCCTAGAGAAGGAGGAGTTTTGAAGGCTGGAGAGAGGAGAGTGATGTTAGTTCCTTAACAATGTAACAAGAATTACATAAGGGGGGTTGAATGGAATTCTTGAAACTTTTTCATGAATAAAAATGTTCTAACTCAAATATATATATAAGTGTGAATTGATTAACAGAATGCGGAATAGTTACTTCAAATGAATCAAAACACAAGTAATTAAAACAAGAGTCTTTAAAAACTTTCTGGTGGATTTGAATGATTCCACCAGAGATATATAATATATATCGAGAGAACTCTGTGTACAAAAAGCTCACAGCTGCTTACAAAATGATAACAACTAAGAATGAGATAAATGCTAAGAATACAACTTACAAATGTTTCTCTCTTGGTTGCTTAGTTTCTTAGTTTCTATTATATTGCTGCTTCTTGGTTTTTATATCACCAAGATTACAAAGTAATAAGACATGATAATAAAACAAAAACTATCAAGTCTAATACAATGCTACTTCAATACTCTATTCCAGCATCTTTGAATATCTTCATAATAGCATGGAAATGGCAATGCTTCTTTGTTCTCGAAAACCCAGTTGAATAAGCTACCACATTCCATTTGCATACACTCGATGCATGTGACTGTGTTGTCACTGTCAACAGATATTTGAATTCTTTATCCGTCGGGTTTATGATCATCCGTCGAGTTATTGATCATCCGTTGGGTTGTTGATCATCCTTCGAATTCATTGTTGTTTATCCGTCGGGGAACAATCAGGCACTTGACTCCATTTCATTTATGCAGAATTACAAGACATCATCTATGTACAATTAATCAACCTATTCTGCATATCTAGTTAAAGTCAACATGACTTAAGTACTACTACAGATTCTAAACAACGTGTATGCAGAAATGTGCTACAGACTTATTGTTACATAAGCTACTCACTCGATGGATAATAAGTCATCATCCGTCAGGACTTAAATGAGTTTTCCATCGGGACTATAATCCTTATCCGCCGAGTGCTACATTTTCACTAAGTAAAATCTACCAAGGTGTTTTGTTCATGAAATCATCAAGTACACAACATATACACAACAAGTGAAGAGAATGAAAGTTTTGGAGAGTAGAAAGTGTTTGAGAGGAAATGAGGAGTGAAATGAGAAGTGTGGAGAGTCACACTTCCACCTCCCTCTTATATAGGCACATGGAAGTCATATTGGGCTTGGAAAAGCCCATTTGGGCCCAATATCAAGAAAGTTCTGGAATGATCTACAGAGTTTTAGAAGATTTTTGATTTAAAATATATGTTTGAGAACATTCTGGAAGTATCCAGAAAAATCTAAAAATATAAGGAAAAACCTCAAAAATTCTAGAAAATTCTGGAAATTGGGCTTAAGAATGAAGGCCCGACCCAAAATTTAGTGGGCCTAAGGATATGAAAAGCCCAGTATAAGGGCCCATGACAGAAAATACATAAACCCAAACCTTTTGGGCCTAGAAAATATATCAAGCCCAGAGAAGGGCCCAAATATTTGAATTGAAGGCTAAAGGCCCATTTAGTTCAGAGAAAACCCCAGGCTAAAGGCTAAGGGCCCAGATCATGAATAATGGTCCAATAAAAAAGGGGGGGCTCATTAAAAGAAGCCCAGTAAATGGTTGGCCCAAAAATCCCAGCAAGTAAATAGGCTCAAAAAGGAGATTATATGGTAATAAAAATCCTGATCCAATTCGATCAGGATTTTAATTGGATTTTTGGTCGAACAACTGAGGTCGAAAATTACCACGACCAGGGCTGAAAAAGTGGGATAAAACGATCAGAACCTGACCTAATTCGACCAGAAATCAGATAGAAATTCTGGTCGAATTGCTTGAGGTCGAAGTGGCTTCGTTCAGGGCTAACAAAGAGAGTTAATTCGGTCAGAAAAACAAAACAAATCTTGACCGAAAGGGTCAGTAATCCTCGTCGAATGCTTCTAGTCGAAAGAATCTTCGACCAAGGCAAGGAAGAAGCATAAATCGGTCAAAATCATAAAATCATGACCGAAAGGAATTAAAATCCTGCTCGAAAAAAAAGAATATATATATGTATATATATATATTTCCTGATCGAAGAATCGACCAGGAATTGAGGTCGAAAACTTCTTGCTCGAAACCCCGTCGACTAGGGCAAAAAAATGGCTAATTCGACCAGGATCCTGGTCGAATAGGATTCCTGGTCGAACCAGTTATATAAAAAAAAGAGAAAGAAAAAGAAAAGAAAGAAAAAGAAAAGAAAGAAAAAGGAAATGAAGAAAAAGATGGAAATTCCTTAAAATATTTTCTGAAAAAATAAATATTTTCAGAAAATGAGGAATAAATCTAGAAAATCAAGGAAATTCCTTAAATATTTTCTGCAAAATATGAATATTTTCAGAAAATAAGAGAAAAATCCAGAAAATCAAGGAAATTCCTTAAATATTTTCTGAAAAATATGAATATTTTCAGAAAATAAGGGAAAAATCCAGAAAATCAAGGAAATTCCTTAAATATTTTCTGGAAAATATAAATATTTTCAGAAAATGAGGAATAAATCCTGAAAATCAAGGAAAAATCCCAGAATTAAGGGAAAATTCCTGAAATCAAGGAAAAATTCCAAAATTAAGGGAAAATTCCAGAAAATTAAGGAGAAATTCCAGAATCCAGGGAAAATCCTGGAAATTAAGATAATTCCTAAATAATAGGGATTAAAGCATATAGTTGTAAATATGTAGGTCGCTCCACGCTTTACGCAAAATGATACCCTGTAAGGGAACAAGTGAACTTAACTTCTGCGAAATCTAGCCACTCTTTCCCAAAAGTTGGGGGGCAAATGATAGGGAATAAATAAATCTTGTTTATGTAATTAATATTGCATTAATTACACATGATTTGGGCCACAAAGCCCAATAAGAAGATGTATGACATTCAGACCAAAAAGGTTAACACATTGATCAGGCCTGATGGAACAAAGAAGGCCCACAAACCTGAATATTAATTAATTTCGTAATTAATTAAATAAGGGAGAAAACAGCTGTCAATATGAGTCCTAATAGGGACGTGAATCCTTGTAGATCATCCCTCAGGGGATCAAATCGAATAAGGAATCAACTTCCTACTTCCTAGGACTCCAAAGTCCATTCTGACTCTGAGACTTGCCCATCAAGTCTCCTAACCCAAGTGTGATTCAAGGACTCCCAAACATCTATATAAGGGGCCTCACCCCACGAATCAGAACTACATTTTTTGACTTGATCCTTGGCAATCAACAAGGTACGTAGGCATCTTGTTAAGGCAGATTGAGTCACGAAACATAAGAACAGTCAAATCGAGCCTCGAAGCTCACGTTCCTTAGTAATAAATACAACAATTATTATACCTTAGTTTTTGATCCATAACAATTTGAATTGGAGGGGAGTTAACTAGGTTAATGTCATGTACTCTAGTCTCAAACCCTTGTGTTTCTTTCAAAACACTGTCACATGAAAGCGATGTACTTGCCTCCCCTATAGCAGGATCATTGGAAATTGAACTCGTAGCTTCAATTGTGAGTGCAATCTCATCCAGGGTTTTGAGGGGAGTTGTTCCCATAAGAGGAACCTCCAATTGAATTGGAGATGATTTAGATAGCTCCCCCTCAGGAGTACTACCCTCAAACCTTACAACCTGTGAATGTTGATTTGCACATGAAGGTGCATTTATAACTACCACTTGGTCTTCAGTAAAAACTGATGAAAACTCCGTGTGTGTGTTGGTGTCATCAAGGTCTACCCCAGCTTGTAGCCTCTTACCAAATAAATGTGGTTCCTGGGTGGTGAGCATAGTTTCTTGAACATGTCACTTGAAGTTGGCAACTCTTGAGAATCAGATTCAAGAGTTTGATTATATAAAGAATAAATTTGAGAGATTAGAATTTGTATTTCAGAGTTGAGTTTTGGTAGCTCCCCCTGAGTGAATGAGGGAGCTTCAAGAGATGTGCTCTCTTTATTTGTTCCTTCCTTATTTCTCCTTTCATACACTTGAATTTGTTCAAGTGATGGTGTAGACTCTATACATGGTGCATTAGGGTGAATGCTTTGTTCAATAGAGACACCCTGTTGAGAGGATGCCTCTAGAGTCCTTTTAAGTCCATGTTTTACAACTGCATCCTGTTAGGAGGGTGCAAAGGTGGCTTGAGTTGTCAACTCAGTTTGTTTTACCTTCTTTGTTTTTCTGACTCAGGGTGACTCTTTTTCTGTTTGGTCCTCACCACTCTCATTATCTACTTTTAACGGTGCCTATTTTCTCTTCTTTTTACTCACTTCACCCTTTTGAGAGGATGAAGTGGTTGGCTTCCTAGCTTCTATTGGTACAGAAGGAATGGTCTCAGCTTGGGAAGGCCCCTATTGGTTGTCCCGTGTTTGTACCTCCACAGATACATGAGCCATAGTTGTACTAGGTTCACTATTGGATCTCATGTCAGGCATAAGGTAAAGGTAAATCTTAAATCTCTCAATCATAAATGGAGTGAGTTTAAGACTTACAGGTACCTTTTTTAGTAGTTAGTGAACCAAATAGAACTTTGGACACTTGCTTACAGTTGCCTATTTTAGTCCTATATATACCATTAAGCATATAAATGTCATGCACTTTATGATTTAAAGCAGACATTATAAATCTAGGAAGGAAATTTTTTTTACCACTTGTTGTCAAAGGCATTATGATCCTGGTGCTTAGCTCCTCCATGATAAGATGACCTACGTTGAGGTGTCTGTTGTGGGCCATTGAAAACACCAGCTTTTGGACAACACTAGAGATGTTGTCATACCCTGTCTTTCTGCATGTGAATGCCCTCACAATAGAGTCAAACAAGAAAGGCCATTCTCTCCTGAGAAACTTCTTGTTCAGGCTAACCAAGTTGACATTTTTCACTGTAATTGATGAAGTCCACGAACTCAGCTAGCTCATCATGTGTTAAAACCTCCACCATTTTTGCAGTTGGGATGCCCAAAGCTTCATTGACATCTTCTTCAGAAAGTTCCACTTGCTGGCCTCTAATGGAGAAATTAACCACTATAGATACAGCCTGGTTCTCATGCACCATAGTTCTTACCACAACTGTGTTCCAAAAATCCCCCAGAACATCCAAGTACAGAACAGGATTTGCTGTCAAAGCACCTGCAATATAAGTTTCAGAAAGAAACTTCACAAAACTTTTGAAGACATCAGGAGCCTGATTTGCATCGGTAAAAGCAAGGTAATTGGTGCCCTCCTTTGGGATAAAAGGTGTAACTGTATTTGATGCCATTGAAATAGTTTGAATTTGAGTGGGTAAGAAAAAGTAGAGAGAAAGAGTTTGAAACGAGAGAGAGCGGTTGAGAATTGGAAAAATTAGGTCATTTTGAGATCTCGAAGGCGTAAAGAGGTGTATGTCGAGATGTCTGGGTATTTATAGTAAAAGGTAAATGACTTATTGAGAACTAAAAATGGACGTTTGGAATTTGATTATCGAGAATTCATATTGAGAGAATAGATACATATCGAGATGTCATTTTCTTGACTCCTATCGAGAACTAGAAAATGACTTGTCGATATGTCAAATAAATACCCAGTTTGTCCAGAATGGACTGAATTGTTTTCAATTTTTATTTAAAAAATCAAAATAAAATCAGACTAATTTTGTCAAAAGTATTTTACCAAAATAATTTATAAAATTAAATTATTTCAGTCCTAAGTTATTGATAAGTCTAAAATTATACTTGTAGAGAACTCTGTGAGTTAACACTTATAGAGAACTCTACAATGACTTATCGACAAGTCATAATAAAGCTTGTCGAGAAGTCCTTCGAGAAGTCAGAAAAATGACTTATCAAGAGCTCACTCGACAAGTCTTAAGAGGGCTTGTCGAGAAGTCAATTAGACTTATCGAGAACTCAGTTCTCTATATACTTTTGTTCTTTTTGACTCTGTCTTGTGCTAATTTCACATATTAAAAATGTAAATCAACACTTAGATAATTTTCTTAGAAATGAAAAATTCCAAGCTAAATTTTGAATTTTGAAAAATAAATATACAAAGATTTTTGAAATATTAATAACTCATATTCCAGTTAATTTACAATTAAATCAAATTAATTTTAATTTACTAGAAATTAATCTCCTGCAAAACATTAGTTGAATTCTTTCCTTTGGGATAAAGAATTAAGCATACTAATTTCACCTACAAGCCTAGTGAAAGTAGCTTCATCCAAAGGTTTAGTAAAAATGTCAGCTAATTGTTTTTCCGTTGGAACAAAAATAAGCTCAATGGTACCATTTGTAGCATGTTCTCTAATAAAATGGTACCTTACATCAATGTGCTTTGTTCTAGAATGATTAACTGGATTAGCCATAATAGATATAGCACTAGTTTTGTCACACATAATTAGAATTTTGTGTAACACTAGACCATAATCCATTAGCTGATTTCTAATCCAAAGCACTTGAGCACAGCAACTTCCAACAGTTATGTATTCAGCCTCAGCTGTGGAAGTTGACACAGATTGTTGTTTCTTGCTATACCAGGATACACGTTTTTGTCCAAGAAACTGACAGCTTCCACTAGTGCTCTTTCTGTCTACCTTGCATCCAACAAAATCTGCATCTGTGTATCCAACAGCTTCAAAGCCTGTTCCGTTAGGATACCATAATCTCAAGTTTGGAGTCTCTTTTAAGTATCTGAAAATTCTCTTCACATCCATCAAATGTGATTCCTTTGGATTGGCTTGAAATCTTGCACACAAACATGTTCCAAACATAATGTCTGGTCTATTAGCAATTTAATACAACAAAGATTCAATCACGCCTCTATAACCTGAGATGTCCACATTTTTTCCTTTCTTATCTTCATCCAACTTAGTAGCTGTAGACATGGGTGTAGATGCAGGTGAACAGTCAACCATGCCAAACTTCTTCAATAAATCCTTGACATACTTAGTTTGGTCGATGAAGATCCCATCACTTCTTTGACTGACTTGAAGTCTAAGAAAGTAACTTAGTTCTTCCATCATACTCATTTCATATTCACTCTGTATAAGCTTTGAGAATCTTTGACATTGATTTTCATTAGTAGAACTAAAAATGATATCATCCACATAAATTTGAACTAGGATCATATCATCACCATGCTGCTTGTAGAAGAGAGTCTTGTCAATTGTACCTCTAGTGAATCCATGTTTGAGCAAAAATTCTGACAGTGTGTCATACCAAGCTCTAGATGCTTGCTTTAGTCTATAGAGAGCCTTGAGTAGCTTGTACAAAAAATCTGGAAATTCTGCATCTTCAAAGCCAGGTGGCTGTTGCACATAAACTTCTTCTTCCAACTCACCATTAAGGAATGCACTCTTCACATCCATTTGATATACCTTGAAATTTGAATGTGCAATAAATGCAAAAAATATCCTTATTTCTTTAAGTCTTGTAACTGGAGCAAAAGTTTCATCATAGTAAATTCCCTCCTCCTGTGAGTAGCCTTTTGCAACCAACCTTGCTTTGTTTATAGTGACAATTCCATTTTCATCCAATTTATTCCTGTACACCCACTTTATTCCAATTACACTTCTGTTCTTTGGTGCAGGAACTAATTTCCAAACTTTGTTTCTTTTAAACTGATTTAGTTCTTCTTGCATAGCAGATATCCAATCAGGATCACGTAGGGCTTTTTCAGTTTTCTTAGGCTCAACTTGTAAAAGAAAACATGCATGAAGACATTCATTTGCAGTTGCACTTTTAGTCCTTACTCCAACATTAAAATCAACAATAATTACTTCTCTTGTGTGACTCATATCCCATTTTGGTATGAGTTTGTTGACTTGAGTTTTCTGTATTTTCTTCATCATAGGCATGACTTGCAGAACCTTCTTCTCTTTCCCCCACTGAGTTTGTGCTATCAAATTCAGGTGTTTGAGATGAGCTTCCATTCTCATGATTCACTTATTCAGTTGACTCTTCATCTATTCTGTGATTTGTATTGACTTCAGCTTTATCCTCAGGATCATTATCAATGTTGAGATTTTCAAATTTTAAGGCCTCAGCTTCATTTTTATCAAGGCATTCCAAGCCTGGACACTTGTCATCATCAAAAGTTACATCTGTGCTTTCCATAATTTTCTTTTATTCAAGCACATAGACCTTGTAGGCAGTTCTCTCCAATGAATATCCCAGAAAAAATGCTTCAAAAACTTTAGAGTCAAAATTTTCCACATATTCAGAGTTGTCTTTTAAAACATAGCACTTGCTTCTAAACACATGAAGATGATTCACAGTAGGCTTTCTTTTAGATAAGATTGAGTAGGGTGATTTGCCAAGATTTTTGTTAATGAGATATCTGTTTTGAGTGTAGCATGCAATATTGACAACTTCTTCCCAAAAACTTGTTGGCAATTTGGCATCTTGCATCGTTGTTCCAGTAGCCTCCACTAATGTTCTATTTTTCCTTTCCACAACACCATTTTGTTGAGGTGTCCTAGCTGCTCAGAATTCTTGAACAATCCTCTTATCTTTGCATAATTCAGTTAAAGTTGCATTTCTGAATTCGGTGCCATTATCACTCCTCAATCTTTTCACACAATTCTGATCTTCAGCCTTCTTCTCAATCTTCTTGATGTGTTCAATTATGATGTGTGGAGTTTCATCTTTCGAATGCATAAATTCTACCCATGTGTATCTTGAGTAGTCATCCACCATCACAAATGCATATTTCTTTATTGAAATTGATAATACATTAACTGGTCCAAATAAGTCCATGTGAATAAGTTGCAAAGGTGCACTTATAGAATTCACACTTTTATTCTTGTGACTTGATTTCTTCATTTTTCCCTTTTGACAAGCTTCACATACTTCATTTTGAGCAAACTCCAGATTTGGCATGTCTCTCACTAACTCCTTTTTGACTAGAGTGTTGACTGTTTTATAATTCAAGTGAGAGAGCTTTTTATGCCACAACTTGCTTTGTTCTTCAGATGCCTTGGTGTAGAAGCAACAAATTCCATCCTCATTTGCTGAGTTCAAGTTTGCAACAAATAAGCTTCTTTTTTTTACTCCTTTTAGAGCAAATTCATTAGTCTTTTTGTTGATGATCAAGTATTCTCCTTTGTCAAATTTGACATTGAATCCTCTATCTGTGAACTGACTAACACTTAGGAGATTTACTTCCAAACCAGCAACTAATGCTACATCTTTAATTACAATATTTCTAGAAATTAATTTGCCATATCCCATTGTGAAACCTTTGTTGTTGTCTCCAAAAGTCACTAATGGGCCAGCCATCTCCTCAAACTGTGATAGCAGGGCCATATCACCTGTCATATGTCTTGAGCATCCATTATCTATGATCCATATGACTTTCTTCATTTTGCCCTGAACACAATGAGGATTTAGTGTTTTTAGCTACCCAAGCAGTGTTGGGTACTTTCTTCTTGTTAACAAAATGTGTAGAATTAGAATGAGTTGATTCAGAAAGAATGATGTTCATTGCTTGATTTGCATGTTCCTTTTTGGCTGCAGACTCAATGTTGATTTCCTTGAGGTCTACTCTCAGCTTATGGTAACTTGTCATTACTTTCATGTTGCAAGGAATGCAATTAAACTTATCACAGATGAATAGGGATCTTCAGTCTTTGCTTCACCATACTTGCATGCTCCCAATCTTGGCTCACTAACAACCTTTTTACAAAGGTGAGTTAGATGATTTGTAGAGCCACATTTCTGACATTATTTTCTAGGAGCATCAACAATAAATGCAAAGTTGTTGCTTTTGTTTATCCCCATCTTTCCATTTCCATTTTTCTTCTTCTTTCTTGATCTTCAGTTTTAACTTCCTTGATTGGATTTTTGGAAGTTCGATCAACCATGAGCTTCTTCTCAGCTTTGGAAGTTGGAGTTTTTCCGTATTTTTTCTTTCATTTTCTTCATCAATAATTTCTTGCTTTATGATCAACTCATCTTCACTGAAATTTACTTCACATACTTTGAATATAGGTGAACTAACCTTTCTGAGCATAGTTGGAACATCTTCACTTTCAGTTGCTTTTCCCTTATCACCTTCAACTTTTTTGTTGTTGTTCAATGCATCATAATCCAAGCCAATAGCTATGTTAGCACATGGCTTGTTCTTCTCATGGTATTGACCAACTGAGATGCATTTCTGAATGATTTCAATTTTACTTCATTCTTTTCTAGCTTCTCCCTCAACACAACTTCTATCTCAGTAGCACACTTGAGCTTGTTCTTTAGATACTCATTTTATTTCCTGACTATTTCAAGCTCCACAAGCAGTAGATCAAACTTTTATTTTTCACTCTCAAACTGCTCATTAGATTTTGATAGCCTACTGACCTCCTCAGTAGCTGCTACCATGCTAGTATGGAACATTTCTATGCTCATCTTTTCAACAGTTTCCTTATATTGACTTTCATTTAAATCAATGGTGGCGAGAGTTGGTACCTTTATTTTTGATGAGGATGACTCTCCTTTCTCCAAGGTCATGAGTGCATAGTTTCCTACTTTTTCATCATCATCATTATCAGAATCATCCCAACTCTTTCCTTCTGTAATATAAGCTTTCTCTTGTTACTTTCTTAGAAGAGCTTCATAATTTTCTTCCAATTCAAGATAAGCCTTGTCCTTTTTTCCTTCTTTGGCTTCCTGCATTCTGTAGGAAAACGGCCCAATTTATCACAATTAAAGCACCTAATTTTTGATCTATCAACAGATCCTGTTTTGTAGCCATTTTTGTTTCCAGAATTATATTGTGTCTTTGTCTTCCAATTACTGTCCTTGTTGAATGTCTGTCCCTTGTTTTTAAAGAACTTTGGCTTCTTTAATCTAATGTTAGAGAATTTCCTTGCTAAGTAAGCCATGGACTAATCTAGCTCATCCAGTTCATCCAAGGTATAGAATTCATCCTCCTCAAGTTTAAGAATAACTTGTTTCGGTGGTTCCTTGTTCTTTTGCTCATTGCTTGAGACACCTGGAGTCTTGATTTCCAGTTCATCATCATATGACTGGTTGTCATTAACCACTAGAGCACTTGATCCATCAATAATGTGCCCTTGACCAGCTCCTAAAGATTTTCTTTTGATCATTTCCAGTTTATAGGTTTTCAAGATACCATATAACACCTCCAGTGTCATTCGGCTCAAGTCTCTCCCTTCTCGTATAGCTGAGATCTTCTGTTCTAAATGGTCAGGAAGGGTGAGAAAAAATTTCAAGTTAACCTCCTCAGCTTCATAGTATTTGTCATGAAGTTGCAAATCATTAATCAGCTTGTTGAATCTCTCAAAGACATCATTTATACTTTCTTTAGGTTTAGCCATGAAACCCTCATACCGAGATACTAAAATTCTCCTTTGGTTTGACCTAACTTCCTCTGTTCCTTCACAAAGAATTTCTATCTTCTCCCAGAACTGTTTAGCTATGCCACAATTGATAATGTTATTATACATTACATTGTCAAGTGACTATCAAAATTAGTTGTAAGCCACTATCCAGTGAGACTTTCTCCTTTTCAGGTTTAGTATACTGTGAGGGATCTTTAGGAGCATAATGAGCTGGAATGACCATGTCTCAATCTGTAGATTCCTCAACTCTTTCCATGGGGGTGAAAGGACCACTCTTGAGAATTTGAACATATAATGGGTTGGCCATCCTTATAAACAGCGTCATTTTCTTTTTCCATAATATGTAGTTAGATTTATCAAAGGAAGGAATTTTGATACTTCTAATCTTCTGTGTATTCATTCTTCCAAGATCTTTAATCTGTTTGCTTTCAGATTTTAGCTCTGATACCACTTGTTAGGTTATGAATACAACACAGGGGGTGAATGTGTTTTGGTTATTTTTAAGGCTTTTTCAAAGTTAATTGTTTAGTTAACAAAATAGATAAGAAATGCGGCAATATTATGTTAACTGAAAATAAACAGTGCACACAATATTTCAAAACTCACTTAATTTTGTATTAAAATTAAGCTAATGTTTTTCTACATATTATGGGTTCTTTGTAAGTAAAGAACTCAGCTTCTTCCTTGAGAGAGTTACTAGAAATTCTAGATCTGTTTGATACAATTAAAAGCAAAGGATCAATATTAACTTTATAGATTAGTAAACATAGGTTTACACAATATGACATAGATTGTACTAAACCCTACTTTAAGTTATCTCTAAATCTTTCCATTTCTGGTTTAGTGTATCTTTGCAAATCGTGTAAATCTATGACTTTCCTTTATTAATTAATCTTGGCCTTTGATCTTGTACTCTTCAAGCTGCTTTTGTAGACTTTTAAATATAACTGATTAGATCGTTTGTTGATTGATAATCTTGGATATTTAACTTGTCTGCATTATGTACTTGAGCTTCATATCCAGATCTCCAGTTTGTTCTATAGAGAACTGGCATCTCGATAAGTATAATGGCTTATCGAGATCTCTTAATTCTCTATAAGTGTTTTGACTTGTCGAGGTCTTTGAGTTCTCTATTAGTGAACTTGGCTTGTCGAGGTCTCCAAACTTCTGCATGTAGAAATGACTTGTCGATATCTCTGAGATCTCTATAAGTATTTTGACTTATCGATATTTTTGAGATCTCTAATGAGAACTTGACTTGTCGATATCTACAATCTTCACATCTTCATTTTGACTTGTCGATATCTCTGAGACTTCTCTGAAAGCTATTTTGGACTTCTTGATAAGTCATTCTAGAGTTCTCGAATGACTTCTCTATATGACTTGATCTGTGAATTGAAGATATCTTGACTTAGAATGTTTTTCACAAAACAGATTTATTTAACTCCAAGCTTCTTCACAATTTCTCTGAGGCATGATCTTCTTGATCTTCTTCCAGAGTTTATTCTTAGGCTTGAGACTGTTTACAGAAAAATACTCCAGTCTAATCTTTTATATTTTTACAGACTCAAGAAATACAATACAAAATACAAATTAAGATTATCATACAACTAATTCTTAGGGCTGTCAATTTGACTTAGTCTTGTTATAGTACAGGCATGTGTTGCACAACAATCTCCCCCAATTTGTGAGAAGATTGCTTATCACAAATTCATGCATGGTAACAAGACTAACCCCAAGTTACAATGAATAATAGAACATTACATAAAAATTGACATAAGTACAACTTTTATACATTAAGTGATTACTTGAGCTTGAAAGATTCATTCATCATAAAAATTTCTCATAGCCTGTTTCTTTTCTAATGAGGTCCTTTAACTCTACAAGCACTTCCAGTTCCTCTATAATTTGTGTCTCTCTTAGAGCTTCTACAAGCTTGAGCCACTCATCTAATGAATAATTGTTCAAGTACCCAACTATAATCCTTGAGCCCCTACCAGATTACATGACAAGTGATCCCAAGTTTTTGGGTGCAAAGTGCAGGATACTCCAAAGTCTCCCAACGAAGACACCCGTTGACTACATAGAAAGAGCTCCCAAAGCACACACCAGAATTCACCCCACAACCCCAATGAGGACACTCATTAACTACAGGAGGAGGCCTTCCGTCCAGGCATACCCCTAGAGGTCTCTGACCACGGACACCGCCTTCCTGTGGTTGCATTACAGGAAGGAGTTCTTCAAAAAATATCTGCATAAAATATGTTAGTAATAATAGTCTTCTTCCTCCATGTAATATCCAAAGCACTCTTCCAAGTAACATGTTAAAATCAACTTCATGGCCTTTTCACTTCAAGTGGGCGCGCCCTAACACTTTCGTGTGTCAGGGTTGTTCTTAGAAATGCCAACAGAGGGCACGCCCTTTATGCATTGGACACACTCTCTTGGTCCAAAATATCCAGTTGCACAATCCTAGTGGGCGCGCCTCAAGGTGTCAAGGCGTCCCCAATCTGTTCCTTATAGAGGGCGTACCCTATATGCTTGGAAGAAGTGGGCTTGCCCTGATTTTATCCAATTGACCCATTTTTGACCTAAATGATGTTTATACCAAATTTTGGGCATAACAACTACCCCAAAATTCCTTATGCTATTGAAAATGGGATTGGAATTTCTTGTCTTCCTTCATGAGCTTGTTAAGAAATTTGTATGAATTCATTTTTCCTTATAGGGCGCGCCTTCTGAATTTAAAGCGACTTTTTCATTCTCGGGAATCATGATCGACGTGATTGACAGTTGTCACAGGTCACTATCAGCTATAAATACAAGTTACTGACTCCCCTTTTTTTACTTTTTACTTTCTCTCTAAAATCGCTGACACCGATGGGAACTCAACCTGCTCAGAATCATTTTTTTCCTCACCATTTCTATAATCTTATCCAGCTAATCTCTTTATCAAAAAAAAGGTACATGACACTCTCCTCTTTTTGCAGTTTCATCAAGTATTATTGGGGTAATTTCATCGTGACTGTTCGTCTTTCTCTTTTCACACTCTATGTGTTCTTCATAATTTTGTATGTATATATGTATATATCATGTATATGCTAGTTTAGATCCATAATTTTAAGATTTTAAATTCAAATTTGTGTTTGCGAAATTGTAACCATTGTCGTAGAGTAATTTACGCCTTGACTAAACATAGGACACGCCCTGAAGGGACTAGATTGGGGGATGAGATTTTTTCCTTGAAAATTATAAATAACCATTGAACATAAGACGAGCCACCTTGTGTTAGGGCATACCATCTTTTGTTTTAACATCCTCGTGAAACTGATTCTTAAACTAGGCCGAATATATATGATTTTTTACCTTAAATAAGTCACACCGTCCCATTTAGACGCGCCATCTGACCACATCTCTCTTTATTTTTGGCCTTTACTATGCTAATTGGGACGCGTCCATACTTTATATGGCGCGACTTCTTCTTTTTGTCACATGTTCCCTGTTATTCACTCTTCCTTATTTTTTTTGGACGCTTCCTCAACAAATTTTTTCTTTTATTTTGACAGCTGGAAGACGAGGGCGCGTCTTCTTCTTTCCACCCCTTCAAGGAATTTATCACTAAACTTGGGATATATTCTCCTCCCAACATTTACTTCAAACCATAGCTTCCAAACGCTCACCATACTCCCGAATTCTTAGATCATGGGGCGCACCTTATTCAATACTCCCACGAAGGCAAACTTATGGAAGACTCTTCAAATAGTTCTTCTTTGTATAATATTCCTTTAACACAGAGAAAAATAAAAAAGAAACTAATTTCTAAAGAGAGATCACCACTTCCAGCAGACAATGACCGATGATTGGCTAGAAGAACTGAATGCTGGTAGATACAGAGGAGTAGAGATAGGAGTGAATGTGGGAGCTAGTCCTTCAAAAGTTTCATACAAATCTATTTCTCCAAGTTTGTCTCCCCAACAATCTCAGGGTGCGCCTACATCCCCTAATTCCAAGGGCGTGCCTGATGAAGACTCTCCTATTCTTAGAGAGGAAATGAACTTTTTTTATGATGACACCTACCAATTTTCAAACTCTCCCAAACCCTTGCTTGTCCCATTCGTTCACTGGGAGGTTTCTGATAGCGAATTGGACTTTGATTGGAGTAAATATGAGATGTGTACTGAAGTTGTGAAGAAACACTTTAGGATAGAGTAGGGAAAGCTATTTTGTGTTGGGCTTTCATCCAGCTGCTCAGATGAACAATTAGAGTGGCAAATGGAATCTTATAACATGGAGGGAATTTGGGTGCGCCCATTAAGCATGATGTGCCCCCACATCTTTAATTATGGTAGAAACTTTAGGATTCCCAGGATGGTAATAAGCTCAAAATTGGTTTCTCTGGGAGGGGCGCGCCCTTACATCCTTTCCTTATGGAGATAATCGAGTTATATGATCGGGCGCCCCTTCAATTATCTCCAAATAGCTACAAATTTGTCCTGGATTTTTATGTCTTATACATGGATTTGGGATTTCCCTTACCGAACATGGAAGAAGTTAGTTATTTTTTTAGCCTGAGGAAATCTGATCATTGATACCATTACCTGGTGGTGGACAAGAAACATAACAATAAGGGATTTTCTTCTGGGAAAGTTAGCCACAAGAAGGGCTGAAAAGAGAATTTTTTCTACTTATATGATGTCCCAAGGATAAGAATCTAATTCAACACTTCTCCAAGTAAGGGCGCGCCTTATCTACCTCTTTCCCCTTCTTTTTTCTATTTTTTGCATACATTCTTAATTTACATAACTTTATTTTGTTAGCAAAAACAGTAGTAAAAGAGCTTGAGGGTGCGCTTAAAAAGCGTGCAGAAGCCCTACTTAGAGTGGCTGCTGAAAAATGGAATATAAAAATATTGGTTACCAGAACCAACTTGATGCGAGTAGGAATTCTATCTGATCAAGTGGGGACAAAGTGTAGATACATTAAATTTAGGAAGGGTAACCCTGTTTCTCGCGTCATCGATGTAGACAGTGACGAAGAGGTTGAAGAAGAGGAAGAAGACTTGGAAGGCAGTACTATTTAAGTAAAAACTCCCACAGGTTTGATGTAGTGTAATCTAAACAGGCGCGCCCCCACCATTGGGCGCGCCCTTTTTATACTTGTTATCAGAATATAGTGATGTCCAACATTCTTGAATGTTTTTACATTAAGTGTTTCATTAAGGCGCGCCTCCATATTTTAGTCGCGTCCTTTATCGTTTATACGTTATAATGATTTACTTTTCTTGTACATAGTTGTTGTTTTCCATTTTTAAGTTAACTATCTAAAGATTATGCAGTGAGGGTGCGCCTTCTTTAGACGTTCCTATTCTCCTTACTGTACTAATATGTTTTCTTAATTCTTGCACATATATGGCTTCTCCAAAGATTCCCATGTCATTTGGGGTGCGTCCTAGCGACAAGCTCAAATTGCGGGTGCAGAAGAAAGATGCTCTAAAAACTCAGACACCTACTCCAACCCCCATCCCATTATCTCAGCCAGTTCCTGTTCCAAAAAGGACTGTGGTAGATCTGACAGAGGGGCGGGCGCGCCCAAGAGGCCTTGGACAAAGGGCGCTCCTTCAGTTTCTTCTTCTGTAGCACTTAGCTACCTTGGCGCTCTTGGGTCTATCTATGTTACTGATAAAGAAGTAGTGGTGGAAGATAATGAGTTTGGAAGAATCCAATAAAGCCTCAATTAAAGCTTCTTCCCAGCTTATGTTTCATTCTACACAGGTTGTGGATAAGATTCTGGAAGAGAGGGCGCGCCTGGAAAGGCTGCAGGGAGATAATAACATTCTCCAAAATAATCTCAAAGACAAAGATCTTCTGCACTCTAAGGACATCGAGGCAAAGGACTCTCAGATTTCTTTTCTCAAAGGGGAAACAGACAACCTAAGTTCCCAGCTTAACATTGCCAACAAAAAGGTTGAACTCCTTCATACTGAACTAGAAGAAGCCAAGATCAGGATAGAATACCTTGAAGGACAACAAAGGATGGCTGGCTGGATGAGAAAAAGGAGATCACTTATGAAGCCTTTGCTCGTGGTTTCCACTTTTACAGAGTTGGGTTCGTGGCAAACGACCCTGAATACTCTTTTGAGAAGTTTGGCGAAGAGGCTGTCGCGGATATGGTGGAGTTCTAGAAAGAATGTAGAAATCAAAGAAAAGGGGATAGAGCTTGGGCTAGAAGAAGAAGAAGGCGCGCCTAAGGACGTGCCCGAGGTTGACCCTTCTATTCCTCTTGAATCAATTCCCCCAAGTGATAATACTCAGGGCGTGCCCTGATTAAGCTACTTTTAATTCTATTCAACCAACTCATCTTAATACTTGAGGTGCCAACCCTCTTTTGATGTTGTGCAATTCGTAAGACTAAGCAATACTATTCTATGTATTTTGGATGCTTCAATTATTTTGCCCTGCTTTAGTTTTAATTGATAAATATTCTTGCTAGTTGTTTCTTCTTTATAAAATTTCTAAGTCAAGTATGTTAGGTACTTCTATCTTTAGGGCGCGCCAAAATTGTGAGGTGCGCCATTGGTTCTTTATCACTTCTGTAAGTAAACTTTTCTAAGTTACCAATATATGGGGCACTTCCATCTGCGCGCCCTATGGTTTTATATAGTTTAATAGTTATTATATATTGTCTTTGCACAAAGTTTTACTAGAAATTCAAAGTATTTCTTTGATTCGGGCACGCCCTAATCTATAATTATGAAGTTTTACCAACCATTCTAGAACCTTTAAAAATTTTCTAAGGCACTTTGGCAGGGCGCTTCCACCCTCAGGGCGCGCCTTAAAATGCATATACTTTTTAAGGATCGAAATATTTTCCAAGTCATAACGTTGAGGACGCACCTGTTTAGACATGACATATCTTAAATCATTTGCTTTATTCGAACCCAAATACTTTATTTGCTGCTTTTGCTACAGATTTAAAACATGTCTCTTGATTTATATGTATATTGACTTTTAAACTTTATAAGCTAAGCATTATCTGGGTGTTCCCTATATGAATTTGCTTAAGTACATCTTCTAGGTAAACTTTGTTGAGGCATTTTAACCTTTAGGGTACACCTGAGTTATCATTTCAATATAATGCTCTATTGGCGTGTCTTGGAAAACATATAATTGAATACCTTTTTCTTTTGTTGATAATATGCTCTAGTGTGAAAATTACACCAGGACCATGGCTACTATGCTCTGTGGGGAAATTATTTGAAGATTTTATCCCTTCGACTAGTTCTAAGGTTCATAGTCATATATACTACCCCTAGACTGGGAGGAATTTATTTGCTACTAGTCTATTACATAAAATCAATCATAGAAATGAGGGGGCCATAACCATACCCTACTGATAATACTTGCACAGATGCTCTATATTCCAGGCCTCAGTAATGAAGTTGCCATCCAAATCTTCTAATATGTAAGTCCCTTTCCATAGTATATCTTTAACCTTGTATGGTCCTTCCCTATTAGCCCCAAATACCCCATGCTGCGTTATCTTTGTATTTGGCATGACCTTTATCAAAACAAGATCTCCCACCTTGTAAGACATGGATTTCACCTTCTTGTTGAAATATCACGTGGCGTGATAAGGAATCCTAGAAAAGATCGATGACCTCTGCTGATATGCAGCTAGCTTTAACTGAGAATTCATTCTGGTTTCATCCAACAGATCCAAGTGGAGCCTATGATCTTCCACAAACAAGTCTCTTCGTAATGATCCAGCCCCCACTTCCACAGGAATCATAGATTCATACCCATAAGCTAGCATGAAAGGGAACTCACTAGTAGTTGACCTTGGAGTTGTGTTATAAGACCAAAGAACCATTGGAAGTTACTCTGGCCAATATCCTTTCTTTTCTTCCAACTTGGCCTTTAGAGTATACTTAATGATCTTGTTTATGGATTTCGTCTGGCCATTACTTTGTGGATGATAGAGTGCAGCGAATTCCTTCTTGATGTGTAAATCTTCGCAAAGCTTCTTTAATTCTTTGTTGTCAAATTGCTTCCCATTGTCAGATATAAACTTATGCGAAATACCAAATATGCAGACTATGGAGTTGAAGATGAAATCTTTGATTTTCTTAGCCGTGATCATGGTCAATGGAATAGCTTCCGCCCACTTTATAAAGTAATCAACAGCTACAACAGCATACATCACACCCCCATGGCATTAGGAAGTTCCCCAATAAGGTTAATTCCCCACATAGCGAAAGGCCAAGGACTTGCCAACGAAGTTATGGATGTTGTTGGGGTGTTGAAATAATTAAAAAATCGTTGGCAATGATCGCACGCCCTAACAAACTTAAAATCATCTTATTTCATGGTTGGCCAATGATATCCCTGTTTAAGAACTTTTAATGTCAATAAACCACCCTGAGTGATTGCCATAAATACCTTCATGTACCTCCTTGAGAACACAATATCCTTCCTCGAGATCTAAACATCGAAAAAGCGGTGGATTAAACCCTCTCTTATACAGCACCCCGTCATACTCAACATACCTCCCAGCATGATAGCTAAGGCGTCGATCCTGTAGCTTGTCCTTCGGCAAAGTTCCAGTGCAAATATAGTTATGAATCGGGGTCATCCAAGTCTCTTGCATGACCTCTTACATCTGAAACACACTTATTTCTGGCATACTTGGGATTTTAGAATCTCTAAGGGGATTTGTCCGAGCAACAAGCTGTCCGTTGCGAGCCCATTTTTTCCAAGGCATCTACATTGCCATTCTATTCTCTTGGCACACCCTCCAGCCGGGCGTTACCAAATCTTTGAAGCAAGCGCTGCACACACCTCATGTATAACTCAGTTCGGGGGGCCTCGGGCTTGGAACCCTCCATTAACTTAATTTACCACCAGCTCCGAATCACTCAGAGGTATTAAATTTACAACTCCCACTTCCAAAGCTATTTTCAAACCATTGATTAAGGCCTCATATTCGGCGTTATTGTTTATGACATAAAACTTGAAGTGTATGGCACTCATCAAGTGGTGCCCTTATGGCGTAATCAGAACAATTCCGACTCCCGCTCCGTTATTATTTACAGTCCCATCGACATGTAGAATCAGGGTGTGGGAACTCTTCTCTTACTTTTTCCGGGTTATTCCCCTCCGTGGAAGGTTCTGCCAACACTATAGACTTCTCATCTACCTCATAATCAAACTCAAATATGAAGTCAGCCAACGCTTGTGTAACGACTGGGAATTTTCGCGAATTAATTATACGAGTAAAATTGTAATTATATGAATTATATGAATTATATGTTATTATGTGATAATATAAATATTTAAATAAATATTATATTCCAGTTTGACGTGTCAACTGGTATAAAGAGAATGATTGTGAAGCGTAGTTGAAAACGCTTAGTGTCGGGCCGTCACAGGACGCGACCCGTTACGCGAAGAATGAATATTAGTAAAAAGGAAAATTTTATGATTAAGTATATTTCATTATGATACGTGATATGTGAATCTATGTTAAGGTGCATGAATATGTGATTATATTCTTGTATGATATTATTTGAAATTTTAGAAAATAAGAAGTGCATTAATTGCTATTTATATAGGTTATAAATGCATTTTTATTCTTTAAGAAAAATAGTTTTTAAAATTATTTTTATTTATAAATTTCGAATTTGATTTTATTAAATTCCTAAAATTCTAAGCTATTTTATGATGTCACTCTTGTAATTTAGAGTTTTATGGTTTTATTTATAAAATGTATTCTTTGTAATTAATTAGATTAATAGTTATTAGATTACCTAATTGCCCTTACATGCATTTCCATTCACAATATAAGAAAAGGGTAGTTGTGTCATTTTTCACCCCACTAACTCTTTTCTTCCAAACCAAATTACCACTCTAGCCTTGCATGCATTTTGTGCTACTAGTAGGAGAAGGATGGATTGGTAAATTCCAAATCCACTAACTTTGCACATGGGAGAATAAATTTAAAAGCTTGTCATTTCACTCACCACTTCACTCATCTCATTTCTTTTCCCTCTCTCCCCTCTCTCCCCTCTCTCCTTCCCCTCTCTCTCTCTCTCTCTCTCTCTCTCTCTCTCTCTCTCTCTCTCTCTCTCTCTCTCTCTCTCTCTCTCTCTCTCTCTCTCTCTCTCTCTCTCTCTCTCTATCTCTATCTCTCTCTCTCTCTCTCTCTCGGCTCTCTCCCTCTCTTCTTGTCTCTCTCACACGAACTCTCTCTCTCTCTCTCTCTCTCTCTCTCTCTCTCTCTCTCTCTCTCTCTCTCTCTCTCTCTCTCTCTATCTATCATACATGTAACACCAAAATCTACTTAGAATTCAAAGATCTTGCCATTAATATTAATCATTTTCAATTCTCTATCCATATACTCTTTGCATGTAAGCATTTAAGGAAGTTTTTGCATCAACATCTCTTGGTTATATCTAAGAAAATAAAATTTCTTAGTGTATGACCTTAAGAGAGAGTATAGTACATAAGTTATGTGATTTTCTTGGTTTGTTTTGGAGATAGGTTCGACTTTTGCTATTAAAAAGGTGGGGTTTGATTTTGATTGAAAGTTTACAAAGGGTTTTGGTTCAAAGATTTGGTTTTTGGTTCGAATGAATGAGCTTTGCAAAAGGGTTTTAATGTTCGATTGGTTTTGATGATATATATATATAAACCTTTGTTTTTGAGTTGGTTTCCTTGTATGCATGAGAAATCCTAAGTATAATCAAGTTATATTTTGTTTGGTTTGGAAATAAGATGGGTTAAATGATTAGATCATGGGTTTAATTAAGTTGGATTTGTGATTTAGAGTATTGCATGTTGGGTTGATTGATTGCATGTCAATTCTACAAGTTGTTTTGTTGTTAATTGGGTTATTGTTTAATTTTGAAATAGAATTTGGTTTATATTGGATATGTGAGTAGATAAGTATGAATAAGTTAAGTTTTTGATTATTAAATGCATGGATTTTATTCGGTTTTCAAAGGAATAAATGATTGGATTTATGCATGTTAAGATTTTGTTCAAAAATAATGTTTTGGTTCGGTTTTTGATTTAAAAGAAATGATTTCAAGAAGTGTTCTTGTTTGGATTGGATTAAAATAGGTTTAAATTGTAAATGGAACCTTGCATGTCGATATTTGATAATTTTTTTGTGTTTTATTGAAAAAGCCGAATGGTATATGGTATTAAAAAGGGTTGATTCAAGTTGTTGGTCAATTTGATTTTAGAGTCTAATTATATGGTTTATGTAAGATTGATTTGGTGTTTAAAAGATGTTTGGTTAGTTGCATGTCAAGTTAAGTGGTTGTATGTTGATTTCTTAGCTTGGTACCATTTGTTTTGGTTCGAATTTTATAGTTAAAAATGAAGGAATAGTTGTTTTGTTGTCGAGTTATTTAGATCATGATTGTTTTATTAAGATAAAGATTTAAGTATACAAGTATATACTCGCTATGTGTTATATGAGTACTCTATGATTATGCTTGAATATACGAGTTAAGTATATAAGTATATACTACTAAGTGCTCTATGAATATTCTGTGATTATACTTGTGTATATAAGTTAAGCTTCAATGTGAGTTGGGATAATCATTAGACGTTCAGGGAATGTCGAGTGCGAATAAGTATCTAATTAGGGATTATGTTTTGGATTGTAGATTCAGATAGCGCAGGCATTCAGGATTTAGATAACTTGTCACTTGGACCTTGACAATACATACACTCGTTATCTTGTCCTTGATCAATAACCCTTTGAATTGAAATGAATTGATAAAAGGAATTGGATGGTATTTTTCAATAAGACTGAGGCGCCAGTCACTGTTATAATTTTAAAAACCTCAGTAGCGGGGAGCCTGATGGTTTTATATGGCCAATGTGTGCCGAGGATCCTCAATAGTTGTGAATCATTTGTTATGTGGTTCGGAGCTTTGATGCAGGCTGATCACCCATCATTGCTCATAGCGCCGTGCAGATTTCCAATTCCATTCACTTATTAAAGACTTGGGCTTTTATTTGAGATTTCATATTGTTGATTTACCTTCTGATATTGTTATCAATCATATAATTGATTCCCAGAGTTTAATAGATTCTTGTTTTCCACTTGAAAGATCCTTTGAGATCCAGTTAATGATTTGTGATGAATGTCGACTTTCACCCTATCTTGAGCCTTGATTCCTGAAAGCCCAAACCTTTCCTCATAACCCTTTCATAGCCCAAAGACAGAAATCTGCCACCTAAAGATTTAAAAGTAGAATGCCTCAGATTTTGCTATTGTTATTATTATTGCTTTATAGAACTGTTATGTAGTTACTTGCTGAGCTTTTGACTCATATATACTTGCTTTGATCTAACCATGGCAGTTAAACAAGAGATGGCCAGACTTAGGCATTCAGTTCACATGAGTGTTACTGGAAGTCCCTACCATATCATAGGTTTCCAGATGCCAAAGCAGGTTGCAGTGTGTGTGAGCAAACGTAGTAGTTGGAAGGATTTTTTAAGTTGGTTCAGATATAGTGGGTTATCTATCGATTCCATTTTGGAATCAAATAAATTGAATTTATTAATATTTTTGGTTGTAATTTATTTATTTTGGTTGGTAGTTGTAATCTTGTCTCAAACTTAATCCTGTTTAGATCCTGTTAGTCTTTAATCGGGGTTTATTATATATATTGATATTTGTTAGATATATTTGAGATGTCATGTCTAATCTGTTGTGTTTAGTTTCAGAACTTAATATCAGGACTTATCAGGACTTACTGGAAATCAGAACTTACTGAAGTCAGAACTTATATCAGAACTTAAGGCCGCCAGGATTTATATCAGGACTTAAGTGCGGGTACTTCAGAAAAAGAATGCAGTTGATTTACCGGAGAGGATCTGGACTAAAACAAAAGAAGATATGCATGAAGAGTTGGACAGCTAGAAGACTTGTAAAAGATGATATCTGATTGATATATTTTAGGAGACATAATTATATTCCATATTAATTAGAAGATATCTTATCACTGTGTACTATATAAACACAACTTAGGGTTTACACTGTATGTGTTATCATTCACGAGAAAGATTATTCATTGTAACCTAGCAGCTCTTAGTGATATTGTTCATCACTGAGAGAGTAGTTTAACCTACTTTGTAACAGAGCTTATTATATTGAATAAACTAGAATACTGTTACATACTTGTGTTCTAAATCGATTTGATTGTATAAACACTATATTCAACCCCCTTCTGTAGTGTTGTGTGACCTAACAAGTGGTATCAGAGCATCTCTGTTGATATACAAACAGTGAGATCCAGTTTACAATCATGTCTGACGAAACACAAACTGCACCTAAGCCCACCAAAACTCAAGATACTCAAAACAATCAAACACACAGTTGATATGAGAGTATTAGGGTTACCATACTGAGAGCATCTGAGTATCCTATATGGAAGGTAAAGATGGCTATGTTTCTGAAAGCCACAGATCCAGAAAACCTTGATAGAATTAATAATGGACCATATAAGCCTACCAAACTCTCTATTGCAGTTGCTGATCAACCAGCAAAGATGATACCAAAGGAGAAAGGTGATTACACACCTTAAGACACCTCATCTATTGCCAAGGATGCAAGGGTAAGGCATCTGCTTCATAGTGTAATTGACAATGTCATGTCAAACAGGGTAATTGGATGCAAGACTGCAAAGGAAATACGAGATGCTTTAAAGACAAGATGCCAGGGAACTGAAGCCATCAAAAAGAACAGGAAGACTATACTCACACAAGAGTATGAGCACTTTGATTCAAAAGCTGATGAATCATTAACTGATTTATATGACAGGTTTGCCAAACTCTTGAATGATCTGTCACTGGTGGACATGGAATATGATCTTGAAGATTCAAATCTAAAATTCCTTTTAGCTCTTCCTGAAAATTGGGATTTGAAGTCTACTACCATAAGAGACAACTATGACCTTCCTGAAACTACTCTTGATGAAATTTATGGTATGCTCGAGACTCATGAACTTGAGATGGATCAAAGGAGCAAAAGGCATGGAAGAAAGTCAAGGACAATTGCTCTTAAAGCTGAGGAGGAATCTTCTAAAGTGATTGTCTCTAAGAGGGGCAAAGGAAAGACTCTCATCATATAGTCTGATTCAGAGTCATCATATTCTAATGATGATGACTCAGAATCTGAAAATTAATCTAAAGTGGATGTTGATGTAGAGATGATGAAACTGTGTGCTCTTATGGTGAAGTGTATCACAAAGATAGCCTACAAGAAATTCAGAAAGGGCAAGAAGTTTTCTAGGAAAGGTGGAAGTTCTGAAAAGAAAGAGTTAAAAAATATGAAGGCAAAGGAGGAAAGTCTTACAGAGGAGACAACTCGTCAAATGCTACAATTATGGTGAAAGAAGCCACATCTCTCCTGACTGCAATAAAGGAAAATGTGATAAAGGCCAGGCACTTATCATAAAGAAGAAAAACTGGGCAGACACTTCAGATTCTGAAGAAGAGGTGAACTTTGCTTTGATGACAAATGCTGATAGCAGTTCTAGAACTTCTGAATTGAAGGTACCTCATTCAACTCTTGCTTTTCATACTAATGATATTTCTGAGCTAAGATTATATCTTAAAACCATGTTCATTAGTTTTAGAGATCAGACTTTAGAAAATGAAAGATTAAATCTGAAAGTCTTGCTCTTAGAAACAGAAATGACTACTTAGAAAAAGAGTTAGTTATATTCCATCAAACTCAGAAAGAAAGAGATGAGGCTTTGTATGTTAGAGATGAACTGCTAAAATTGAATAAATCTCTTAAATCTGAACTGGAAAAGGAAAATGAGATAATCAAAATTTGGACTAACTCTGGGAGAACAACTCAGGAAATCTTAGAAAATGGAAATTGGAAAGAAGGATTAGGTTATCTAGATGATAAAGAAGAAAATGAAACTGTGTCATCTAAACCAAACTTTACCAAGAAAGCTGAAAAGCCTAAAGTTAATCCTGTCAAGTTTGTGTCAAATTCTGACAAGTCAAAATCTGAAAAGGAAGTTAAGGACAAATTAACATCTGACAAACTAAGACAAGATAAACCAACTGTGGTAAATGTTGGCTTAATGACAAAGAAGCAGCTTAAGTATAAGATGAAAGAGATTAAAAATGTGAACAAGGACAAGAAAGCTAGGAAAAATAGGAATGGAAAGGAAGGTGTGAATAAAAGCAATAATTATATGCCTGTTCCTAATTCTCCTAGAAAGAAATGCTATAATTGTGGAAACTCTAACCATCTTGCTTCTTTTTGCAGAAAAAATAAATATATAAACTCTTTACCTCCTAGATCAGGAGTTAAGAGTCAGTCTGTTAGGTTTAAACCACAAAATCCTTGTTTTCATCATGGTATTTTATATAACGACTCGTGTATTTTTATTTTATTTGGAAGTGTAATAAAGGTTTAAGTAAATAAATAAAATGTGTCTATTGATTTTGGCAGCGATTATTGATTTTTATTTAATTGTTTATAATTTGTTGATATGTGGGATTGGAATTGTGATATTTATTGGTGAGTTATATGATTTTATTTCGCTTGTAAAAGTAATTTTATGGTAATTTTAATTCCATAAATATTTGGTTGTATTTAAAATTGGTTTTCTAATTTTATAATTTCAATAATTATTTTTAGGACTTTATAAAATTGAGAAACCAATATTTCGTTAATTATTCATTTTTTTTAAATGATTTTCTGAGTGTGTTTAATGGTAAAATTCATATTTAATTATCGAAATCTTCAAAAATTATGAAACTTATATTTTATTAAGCTCATATTATTCTGAGAATTTTAAAATTATTTTGGGAATTTTCAGGAAACGTTTCACCCGCGCGTCGTTGCGTTGTTTGTTAAAGAGCGGGTATAAAGTGCGCTTTCAGAATTATTTTAAAAATTTTGAAAATTATGTTTTTAATTAGTTCGGAATATTTCAGATCTATTTGGATTAGTTGGAATTTATTTCAATGTGTTTTTAATACTACTTGGTTCGTTAAAAATATAAATGTCGGGATATAAATTGGGTTCCGGGGATTCAGAAATTCAGATTAATAAAAAAACAACACGTATCCTGTTTAATAGGACACGTGTGGCTGCCTTGTTAATTCCTATATTCATTTCCCTTTAAGGTATTTGACAGTCTCGACTCTCTCTTTAATCTCTCCTCCTCGATCATCTCTTTAATCTCTCCTCCCTCTCTCTTCTGTTTCTCGCTGTTCTCGGTGTGCCGCCGTGTTCATCTCCGGCTTGTTTCCGGTGAGTGGCCGTGGTTTGGTTACTTCGATTTTTCCTATTGTTGTATGCTTATACATATATATATATATATGTATGTATACTGGTGTGCAATTGGCTGTGGTCTCTGTGTTGTTATACCGGTCGCCACCTCCTTTCTCCGATTCCGGCGAGAGGGGTGAGGCGCTGTGTGTTGGTGCTACTGCACGCGCTGCGCGTGTGTGCGGCTGGGTTCCTGTTCATTTCTGTGGTTTGTTCAGTTGGGTTATTTTGCTGGGCTTGTGTTAATTTTGTTGTTGGGCCTGCAGTTTGGGCCGATACATTTGGGCCTTTTTCTGTTGGGCCAAAACTATGCAGTTGGGTTTGATTATTATTATTCTTTTTTGCAGGAATTATTGAGTAAAATTCGTGATATTATTAATTCACGTGGAAAAATAATTATTATTAAATCGGTGGAATTTATTTGGATATTCGAATATTTCGGGCACCAATAAATTTTGCCGCCGTACCGCGATGACTCGTTACGAGCGGACGGTGGACGGTGATGACGATGTTCTGAGTCCTAAATTTTATAAATAAATAAAATGATTACGTAAAATATTTTCGGACTTAAATAATTAATTGTGATTGGTGTTGGGATGTAAGTTGTATAAAATGATGAAGTAATATTGTGAATTGTGTGATTGAGGACGTCGATTGTAATCGACGGGTAGTCTTATAAATAAATAAGATGCTGCCAAATTTCCTAAAAATATATTCGAAAATTTACGTATTTATATTATACGTATTACCCGAGCAATATTCCGACTACGTGACTATGTGATTACGAGTTTATGTGTATAATAATAATATGAGTCGGGTTATCGGATTGAGTTATTAGGATTTGAGGATATCAAGCATGTCGGTGTAACTAATTAGGGTACTCTGTATTTGTAGATACCAGTCGAGTTTTCCCAGGATCGAAGTCAGTGTGAAAGCTACTTAGGATTTTGTAAAGCTTTGCAAGGCAAGTACCCCTGACCATTCTTTTATGGTTCAGTACATATGAATAGCTAAATGTTTTATTCTCGTAATGGAACATAAATGTTTTAAGTTACGTATCCCCTGTACCTATAATTCACTGCTTTCAAATTGTTTTGGGGAAAAGTAACTTCGGAAGGTACCTATCTCGAATTAAATGATTTGCGAAACGGATTTTATATGTGTGCTGGTTAAATAAATGATTTTGAAAATGAGATAGGTACAAATGTGTTGAAAACTGGATAAAACGGTCAGATATGGGATACATTGGGGCCAGAGTTGGCCTATTGAGGTGGCGTAAGAGGCTAATTTGGTTGCGCGCACTATAAAACTGATTAGTCCAGCAGTCAGAGACCTAGCTAGTCTCTGAGTTCCGGAACAGGTAAATGGGATGCCAGTTAGAGCCGTCTGGTGTTGATAGCCTGATCAACTATCTTCACATATCTGCTATGTATCTGACTGGGATTTGTGAATTACATAAGAGCATAAATAGTTGATACAACGGTTTTATAAAATGATTAGCATGCTAAAATTGGACTCTGGTATTACACAGCACACTATTATGATGTTTTAACAAAGCATGCTAATTAGTGATATCCAGTTACCTTTGATTTTCATTATAAAATGTTGATATTATGGTTACAGTTCTGTTCCTTTTATTGTTACATTCCAGTTTTTATTCTATTATTCATATCTTGGTACTGCTGAGCGATTATGCTCACCCTTGCAAACTGCTATGTATATTTCTCAGATGCCTAGAAGATCAGTCAGACCGACCCATGTTCCCGCCCCTACTGGACCCGGCTCCTCTGAGGTAGTTTGTATCAGGCCATGAGGTCTGAAGAGTTGCTGAATAAAGTTAGTGTGTCTTAGATGTTGAATAAAGAATTTGTAATAGTGAGAACCTGAATTATACTTGAACCTAGATCGGATCTTGGTTTGGGGTCAAGTTAGTATATTTAATAAATAATTCTGTTGTTTATATTTTTGGTAATTGTGTTTAGTGACGTCAACTCCTGACCCCGGGGTTGAGGCCGTCACAGTTTATGGCATTCTATTTATACTTGTAAGGAATATCATAGTTTGTACTATGATTATTATCAAATAAAATCTTCTTTAAAAAAAGTTAGTGTAATTTCTTCTATTGTAAAGTCTGATACAAAGTCTGATATAAAGTCTGATAAAAAGCATGTTAGCATAAACTCTGAAACTAAATCCGCTACAAATGCTAACAAACTTAAAAAGGCCAAAAAATCCAAGCAAGTTTGGGTCCTTAAAACTAACCAATAGTGGTCTTTCTGATTGCAAGGCAACAGGAAAAACAACCTAGTTCTGGACAGTGGATGTTCAGGACATATGACTGGAAATAAACCCTGCTATCAGACTTTGTGGAGAAAGCTGGCCCAAGAGTTTCTTATGGAGATGGCAACATGGGAAAGACTCCGGGATATGGAAATATCAATCTTGGGAATGTCATAATTGAATCAGTAGCTCTTGTCTCAAGACTTAAACACAATCTGTTAAGTGTGAGTCAAATCTGTGACAGAGGTTATCATGTGGATTTCGTTGAAGAACACTGTGAAGTTGTAAGTAATTATATAGGCAAAGTGGTTCTGAAAGGTTACTGACATGGTAACATATATGAAGCCAAACTTTCAACAAACTCTGATGGTTCTGCAATATGTCTGTTAAGCAGAGCATCAATTGAAGAAAGCTGAAATTGGCACAAGAGACTCTCTCATTTAAATTTCAACAACATAAATAACCTAGTAAAGAAAGATCTTGTGAGAGGACTGGCAAAATCAGTATTTGCTCCTGATGGTCTTTGTGATTCATGTCAAAAGGCAAAACAAAGAAAATCTTCATTCAAGAGCAAAACCGAATCCTCAATTCTTGAGCCTTATCACTTACTGCATGTTGATCTATTTGGTCCAGTCAATGTCATCTCCATTGCAAAGAAGAAATATGCTATGGTTATAGTGGATGAGTTCACAAGATACACTTGGGTGTATTTCTTGCACAAGAAGAATGAAACTACATCTACTCTAACTGATCAAGTCAGACAGCTGGAAAAGTTGGTCAAAGATTCTGTTAAAATAATAAAAAGTGATACTAACACTGAGTTCAAGAATTCAATCATGGAAGAGTTCTGCAAAGAGCATGGAATAAAGCAGGAATTTTCTGCACTTGGAACTCCACAGTAGAATGGAGTTGTAGTAAGAAAGAACATGACTCTTATTGAAGCTACATGAACTATGCTTGATGAAGCAAAGCTACCAACCTATTTTTGGGATGAAGCTGTGCAGACTGCTTGTTTTACACAGAATGCTACACTCATAAACAAGCATGACAAAACACCATATGAGATGGTGAAGAAAAATAAGCCAAATCTGAAATACTTTTATGTATTTGGATACAAGTATTTTGTTCTTAAGACTCATCCTGAACAGCTGTCAAAATTTGATCTAAAAGCTGATGAAGGAATTTTTGTTGGATATCCACTTTCCACAAAAGCCTTCAGAGTCTACAATTTAAGAACAAGGGTTGTCATGGAATCTATCAATGTATCTTTTGATGATAAAAAGATTACTGGACTTCAAGATTTCAATGATCATGATCAGCTGAGATTTGAAAATGAAGATGTAAATTCTGATTCTGTAAATTCTGATGACCTAAGTCCTGATCCTGTAAGTTCTGATAGGTTAAATCTGATGTCATTGAAACTGTGGTAATTGCTCCAAAGATAAATGCACCTGTTCAGGGGGAGAAAGCTGATGATTATACCACATCTCAAGACTCTCAAGAAACATCAGAACCATTCAGTGGCTCTTCAAGTTCTGATTCATCAAGTGTTGATGAGCCAAATTCTGACAATTCTGGAAACTCTGATTCATCAATTTCTAAAGGATCCAACTCAAATTCTGAAATTTCAGAGAGCATAACTTCAGAGGGAGCATCATAAAATGCTGATGGAGACAACATGGATCATGGGGGAGGATCCAGTTCTAGAGATCAACTTCCATCTGTAAGGAAGTGGACTAAATCACACACACTTGACTTAATAATTCGAGATCCTGAAGCAGGTGTCAGAACTAGAACAGCAACAACAAATGAATGTATCTATCATTCCTTTCTATCTCAGACTGAACCAAAGAAAGTGGAAGAAGCTCTTCAAGATGCTGATTGGGTGCAAGCAATGCAGGAAGAGTTAAATGAATTTGAAAGAAATAAAGTCTGGACCCTAGTGCCAAGACCAAAGAACAGGTCCATTGTTGGCACAAAATGGGTGTTCAGAAACAAAACTGACAGTGATGGCATAATTACAGGAAACAAAGCAAGGCTGGTTGCTAAAGGTTACTCTCAACAAGAGGGTATTGACTATGATGAAACATTTGCTCCAGTTGCTAGATTGGAAGCCATAAGAATCTTTTTGGCTTATGCTGCTCACAAAAAGTATAAAGTCTTTCAAATGGATGTGAAAAGTGCTTTTCTCAATGGAGAATTGGAAGAAGAGGTATATGTTGAACAACCTCCAGGATTTGTAGATCTAAAATTTCCTAATCATGTCTACAGACTTGATAAAGCACTCTATGGCCTTAAGCAAGCTCTAAGAGCATGGTATGAGACTTTAGCTCAATTTCTTCTGGAAAGTGGATTTACCAGAGGCACAATTGATAAAACTCTGTTCTACCTCAACCATGGAAAGGACTTACTATTGGTACAGATATATGTTGATGATATCATCTTTGGTTCTACAAATGCCAAACTCTGTGAAAGGTTTGCAAAGCTAATGCAGTCAAGATATCAAATGAGTATTAATGGGAGAACTTAGCTATTTTCTGGGACTTCAAGTCAAGTAAACTGAAGAAGGTACTTTCATAAATTAATCCAAGTACACCAGAAATTTACTCAAGAAATTTGGAATGCAAGACAGTTCAACTGTATCCACTCCCATGGCCACAACCACCAAGTTAGATAAAGATACTGGAGCATCAATAGATATTACTAACTACAGAGGTATGATTGTCTCTTTACTCTATTTAACTACAAGTAGACCTGATATCACGTATGCTACCTGTCTTTGTGCAAGATTTTTAGGCTGATCCAAGAGAACCTCATCTAATAGCTGTGAAAAGAATTTTCAAGTACCTCAAGGGTATAGCTGATCTAGGATTGTGGTATCCTAGGGAATCAGATTTTAAGCTAATAGGTTACTCAGATGAAGATTTTGCAGGATGCAAAATAGACAGGAAAAGCACTAGTGGAAGCTGCCAATTTCTTGGAGGCAGATTGGTTTCTTGGTTTAGCAAAAAATAGAAATCAATTTCCATATCAACTGCAGAAGCAGAATATATTACTGCAGGAAGCTTTTGTGTACAGATTCTTTGGATGAAGAATCAGTTACTGGACTTTGGGTTAGAATTTTCTAAAATACCCATTTATTTTGATAATCAAAGTGCTATTGCTATGACAGGTAATCCAGTTCAACACTCAATGACAAAACACATCAACATTAGGTACCATTTCATAAGGGAACATGTGATGGAAGGTACAGTGGAATTGCATTTTGTCCCAACAGATCAACAACTAGCAGATATCTTCACAAAATCACTATGTGAAGCTACTTTTAAAAGACTGGTAAATGAACTTGGAATGGTTTCAGGTTCTTTCTCAAAATCTGTTTAGTTTTTGTTCTCATGCATCAGACTTTATGATTAGTGTTTACAGATTGTCTTATCTCCTTTTAGTCGATTCAGATTTCAATCGCATCCTCAGCCAACCCCATTTTTCTCCATGGGCATCAGAATCTGTGGATCCAAGTCGAGCTGGTTGTGATCTTTGTCACTTTGTTTAGAAGGTGTGTCCTCTAGAAGAGGAGCATTAACTTCTTTTCTGAGAGAAGGCGCGCCCTATGTAACACGGCCATCAACTTTTTTAGAGTTATTAATGAGAGAAGGCACACCTTGTGATATAGGGGCATCAACTTCTTCTGAAAATTTTGGTGATAAGGTCGCGCCCTTAGGAGGAGGGGCATTCACCTTGTACACAACTTGTTCAAGATTTGCAACATATCAGCTCTTCCTTCGAGTCGTTCTCCATTAATGTTTCCTTGAATTATGTCGTTATTTGGGGGCTCCTCTTCTTCCAATATTTTGACCCTGAGAGTATCTTCTAAGAACAACATTGCTGAAGGCAACTTGGCGAAATATTCATTCTCTTGCTCAACATAATAACTGACACGAATCTCCTCGATTGGTTGCTCGATTGTTCCTTCTGGTTCATCGGAGGAGGCATCTCCGACTTGGATATCCTTTCTTTGAAAACTCCTTATAGCCTGTCGGTAAAATTCCTGGGAGTCATATTGGGAACCTTTTATACTGCCAACCCCATTTGGGGTGGGAAACTTGATTGTCAAGTGATGAATTGAAGTGATGACATTCATTTCCCTGAGAAAAGGTCATCCTAACAATACATTATGAGATGATTCCTGAGTTTAGGACTTTAAACTTGAGCATCTTTGTTATAGGAAGGGGGCTTTCACCTAGAGTACATGGTAGTCGAAAACCATATACCCAAGAATCTTCTCGTGACATATCCCGATCAGGTAAACCCATTTTTTTTATAAGTACTATAGTAAAGGATGTTTGTCGAGCTTCCATTATCTATGAAGGCTCTGTAGACATTCTTAGTTCCGATTTGGAGAGAAATTTTAATATCCCGAGTCATTCTTGATTAGATAATATAATAAAGTACTCTTATTATATTATTCTAGTTGTTTAAATAATAATAATACTTAGTTTATAGTATGTAATTTAATTATAATTTTGAATGTTGGTTTGCTTCTTTAGATCAAAGCTACCATAAAATTTAATTATAAGTCAGGCCTGAAATTAATCGAGGGCCAAAGAAAAGGAATGAAAGAAAGAGAAATACGGAAAGATTGAGAGGAATAAGAGTAGAGGGTTGGGCGCCCAATGAAGAAAAGATGAAATTTTGAACTAATTCAAGAGCCAACATGTGTTAGCCCCAAACTTAGCATATTATGCAAAGTTAAAGTGTGTATATATAGAGAAATAAAGGACCTCCACTTTATTCCCAACGATGTGGGAACTAAGTAAGCTAATAAGCTGATCAAGGCTAATAGTGCCCTTTTATTTTTAAGTTTAAAAACAAATGGAAGTCTATTAATATATAGGGAAAATGAATGGATGGGCTGTATATGTTTTCGATGTGGGACAAAATGAATTGGGATCTAAAAGCAAGTAATGCTTCTTTCTCTAGGTATTTTAAAATTAGTAAGCCCATGTTCTACCTGATTATGTGGGAGCAAAGTTTAACATCTCTAAAGTGTTAAATATGTCTTGTTTAAAAGATTTTAAATTTTAAAACATTTTTAATTAAGCTTAAGGAAAACCGCGAGTTATGAATTACAGCTGATCTAGTTAATAACCCTACTTAGCTTATATATACTCATTAGAAAGTGACCTTCATAAACTCATCGATGTGGGATGGAAACCCATAGAGAATACTTGTGATAACTTAAGTTTTCTTTAAACTCCATTATTTCAAAAACAAACGATATATTGCTTATATATAATATTAGAGGGGAAGTTAACTCACAAATTCCTCGATGTGGGATGCCAAAATGGTAGCATTCTCCACAAGTTCATAAAAAAGTTTAACTTTCACATTTTAATTACATTTGAAACCTTAACTATCTATTCAGCCTTATATAAAGTAGAGTTATGCCCCACTTTTAAAACATTTTCGATGTGGGAACTAGTGAAAATAAAGAGTTGTCAATTCGGGCTCTTACTGTAATTGTTAACACCAAAGCCATATCTTTGAGTTTTGTCTCAAATTTTAACTCTTTATGGCCTTATCAAATTGAAGCCAAGTTGAGCAAGGCAAGCCCTTGTGCTTTAATGATATACATTCAATAAGATTTTATAAAAATTTCAGGGATTGGCACACTTAATCCCCTCGATGTGGGAAGTAAGTGTTGTTAAGCATGAGACTAAGCAAGGTATACTTATAGAGTTTGAAAGGGAGACACTCCTAAGCATTTTCGATGTGGGATTTTAGAAAAAAATATAAGGTGGGGAAGCCATAGTACCACATTGATAACAAATTTGTAGATAACAAGGTATAAATAGCAAACCACCACTTCAATTTTGTAAAAATATTAGTACTTAGTACAATCTTAAGTTGGTTCATTAAATTATCATTGGATTTTTCGCTGGTACCCTCACTATTTTGTTTATCTTTTAAATTTCTTAGTCGAAAGTCCCACATCGCTTAGCTCGAGAAAGTTATACCTATGTTCTAGTATAACTATAGCCTAAGACTAACTAAAATGGAAACATAAAGAAGTGAACTTATGATGTGTAAAATAACTGCAAGTGCACAATGGTTAATTATAGCAAATACAGGTCGATCCACAGAGACTATGAATTTTCAAAACCCTAACAATTTAAATCAGGAGAACTAGACAATAAGATTTGAAAGGAGTTTGAATTAACCTAATTAGCAAATAGATCAAATAATATAGAAAACCTAGAAATCCGAATCCGTTAATCAATTACAATTAATATCAACTCGCCCTAAAATCAATTCTCTTTTCTTCACAAATAAATTTTAATTAACGAGACAAGCATATACTATAAAACTTGTTATCTAACAATAATCCATCAAAACTCCATGGAGCAAGCATAGGCTATTAAAAATGAATTTGGTAACAATAATACATCAAAATCACTTTATCAATTAAACAATTAAGCACAAAAAATCATGAGAATTAAATAATAGGAACGAGAAGATATCAAAACAATTAAATTAACTTCATCTTCATCCTAGGGAACAAATTTAGCTACACATGATGAAAAGATGAACAAAACAAATAACTAATTAGGTGTCTTGGGTGTTGGATTTCTAAAATACAAGAGAGAAGACCCATATATATAGGGAAAATATGAGGGTTTGGGTCTTGTAATACAAGTAGGATTCTTAAAGTATTTCCTTGGATTCCTTTTTCTTCTCCAACAAGTATTCTATTTATCTTCCAATTCCTTTGCCTTCTAGAATAGTCCACCTCCTTGCTTTTTTCACCTTTTCTAACTCAAATTCTGATTTTATTAATTTTCATACAAAACAAACTAAAAAAATTTATTTATTAATAAAATTACGAAAATGGACATAATATAGGTATTAATAATATGCAATAATATGGACCTATCAAATGCCCCTATACCTATCCTTTGCCCGTCCTCGAGAAAAATCAAAAATAAAATGCTAACTAAGAAAAAACCTATGCTCCTTTTCATAGGCGTGACGCGAAATTTTAGGTTTATGTACCCGTTAAACTCATAGACGATCTCTACAAGAGGAGTGTTGTCTCCTAAGGGTTTACAGAAGATATCCCCATAAAATATGTGAAATACTGTAGCAAGTGTCCAAAATCTATCAACAATAACATTCATCGATGTCAACACAAGAATTTTAGGAAAATACATGCCTTTAAGTCTCTTCTAATTATAGCCAAGATATATGTATCAACAATCCCCTTATATCGACTCTGAGCGTTTACAGAAAATCCGAAGGTGTGTCGTGAAAGTAGGTCTCTAAAGAATCAATTGAGTAAGTACATTTCTTTTTTTTCAACCAATATTGAACGAACCTAATCTCTATCAAAACAAGTATCTAGCCAAAATTCACAATTTTTTTTCTTTTTTTAATTGACTGTGCAATGTCCATTTTCTTAGGCTTTCTATGTTACCCATGTAGAGAGCTTTGGGCCAATGACTCCCAAACCAGATGGTCTTAGGGAATTAGGTTTTGAAATACCCCTACAGACTTAATTACTCGAGTAACAAAGGCCAAAAAATAAGAGTAGTCAATTATAATATTTGTGCCCATCATCTTAATTTTTTTTTAATTTGTGAGAAATACAGGGTAATGAAGTAGTTTATTCAAGCATCTTTTTTTTTTCTTTTCTTTTTTCCCACAAAAATTTGATCCGACATTGTGTCAACATGTGGGCTCTATCTCAGATATCGAAAACTTCCCTAAACAATCTTTCCTACAAAGACCTTGTGCAAATGTACCGTCTTGGACTCTTAAGCAAAAATTCATTTGACACAAGTTTCATGAAGACAACCTTACTCAAATACGTTCAAATCATCTCAAGGGATTATATATATAAGTTTTGAAAAACTACTAACACCAACTAGTATTAAAGTACAAGAGTGAACTGGACAACTTAGCTAAAATATCTCTGATTGTTTTGGATTTTTTTTCATTTTTTCAATTTTTTTGGATTTTTTTATATATAAGTACTATTAAACCCCTTCCCCATACCTAAATCATGCATTTTCCTCAATGAATGTAAATGAGAGAAAAATTGTGGCACCCTCCGAATCCGGGTTAGAAGTTTGGGGTCCATAACACACACACCATATATATAAACCTGCCTATAACAATAATAAAGATAATAATATTATGCAATGACCCTACTTACTAACATCCACGGATCGCAACAGGTTAAAGTATGCACACAAGCCACACACACACACTTATATTACAAACATCCAAATCCCAACTATTTAAACTTACAACTGAATATTAAACATTCTTACAACTTTTCAAACTTAAACTATCACTAGCTAGCTTATTCCGCTCAACCTGGAATCCTAGCTCGCACAATGGATTGAGGATCCGCGCTACCAACAGGTTCCTTCTTAACTGGAAAATAACATAAACAAAATAGCAATGAGCTAACTAGCTCAGCAAGTCATTTTGAAAATACTGAGATTAAATAATGATCAAGTGAAATGATTTAAGGTATCAAGTTTATGGCTAAACAATGATTTAGAACTGGACATTTAATTTTCATTTTAAAAACCAAGTTTAGGCTGCTGATCAGTCATGCACTAACCCCAAGCAAGGCACACAGCCTGCTCTAATTACTGGATTCAAGGCACATATTGGCCTAACTTGACCACCAATCTGGTCTGACCATGAATCTGGTCCACATTTTATAAAACAATCCAATTCTATCATAATAACAGAATAAACAATGTAAAGCAATAAACAGAATCATAAACAACATTGAGTTTCAAGCATAAGCTGGTTTGTAATCTTCACAAGGGTGCAATATGATAATTACAAAGATTGGCTATCATCCGGTACAAGAATTGGATAATAAAAAAACCAAAGTCTTGTGGTTATATGGATTAGTCTTCCAAGGTATAAGGTATAAAGGCTTGAGTGTTAAACAATTTTGGTTCAGTGATTGGTATTTAGTTTGTATGTATTTGTGGAGTAGTATCGTATATCCGTAGTTTGTATCTGGGTATCCGACAATCAATGGTTTAGAAAGAATAAGGCTTACGACTCAAAGATCAATAATTGGAATCAAGGTTTAGGGTTCAGTGCTTCAGAGCACTTGCAATATAAAACAAAACTATCAATTACTGGCAATATATCTTGAGAAAGTTCAGAATACTTGCCTTGTCTTAACTCGCTAACACTTCAATGGCTTTTGATCACTATCTCTTATTCACCAACTAATTGCTTCCCTTTCCTACGCCTTGCTTCTTGTGCTCAGATATCATAAGTATCTATTAATACTCATCTCGCTTGATTCTATTCAATATAAGCTTCTATCTACCCTTCGTTTCACCCAAATCCGATTTACAGATTGAAAGTTACGATTAAAACAGTAAAACAATACACATATACGTATATAACACATCAATCAGTTCACATATAACACATAACATGTAAGATATTTGATGAAAATACTTTTTCAAAGATGATTTGATGTTAAAATTATTTTTCGGATATTTAATATGAACTTTTTAAACATTTTTCAGAATAAAAATGGGCCGTTGAATCATTTTAGAATAATAAACGGGGTTCGATTGCCCCATTCTGGCTTTAAACTCATTCTATAATAATTATCGAGCCTTGAAAATAATTTAAAATAATATTTTAAAGCTCGAAACTTTTTTTTCAGAATTTTTAAATCAAAATAAATCATTAAATCTAATTAAATAATTAATTAATAATTAATTAATAATTAAATAAATCAATTAATCAATTAATTTTCGAATTAATTAACTAATTTACTAATTAATTATCAACTAAAATTAATTAACTAATTAATTCAGATTTATTTTTGAATTAAAAATAATTTTTGGAATTAAAATAATAGTTTTTAGAATTTTTAATATTTAAAACCGAATATCTGTAATTAAAATAAATAGAAAATATGATTTTTAAATATTTTTAAAACAACAATCCTATTTTTGCAACTTCTGGAAACTACAGGGACTAAAGTGCATCATTTTTCAAACTATAGGGGCCTGTTTGCAATTTTGCAAACTCTTTGCCGGAAAACAACGTGAATCGCCGAAGAAGGCGTTCCCGGAATCGTCACATCACCAAAAGCTCCAGAATTAATCTATAGAACACAAGGAATTCAACCATGTAATCAAATCACAACAATAACCCCAGAGTTGGCCGGAAAAAGTCCAAGAAACTTGCCGTCTCCGGCGAGTTTTATTTCCTTCGATTTGAACAAACCAAGAATCGTCTGTTACCATGCTATACATGAATCGATTGCGAATTTAATCAGGAACACAACCCAATCATTTAAATCGTCTAATAACCCCTAGGGAAGAAACCCCTAATTTTAATTGAAAACATTCATACGGGTTATAAACCCTAGTTTTGAAATTCGAAATTAAAACACAAATTTGAGCATGTTATTGAACTCCAAATCAGTCATATAATATATCAAAATCATCAGGAAGACAAGCTGTACAACATGCAATCATCAAATCATACAAAAAATCCCTCGAACAAAAATTCATAATTTAATTCAAAATAACTCGAAAATAAATAAAATATAGAAAAATACCAGTAGTTTCTGCAGTTAAACAAGCTCTGGAAATCTGAAAGTACTCTTCAAATCCTTCATTTTGGTTACTCGTGCATTCCAATCGGACTTCGGTAATGCCTTGAAATTAGGGTTCGATTCTTAGAAACTTATATGAATATATTGTTTTTCTCTGTAAAATTATATAATTACTGATTGCAAATGATTTTCTATACAAAATAAAATACGGTAAGGGCTATTTATATTTACGGTATATTGGTACCCCGTTGGATCATACCAGATATAAAATATTACGTTATTTGAGAAAACAGATCCAAATCAGTACCAGTTTTAGGATAATTATCAAATTCTATATATTTTGTACTGCGGTCTTGGTATCAGCGCTTTGGTTACACGTACTACGAGATGATAATATAATAGTTTAATAAAAAGATCCCATTTCTCGAAAATACAGGTTTTATCAACTTACTGAAACGAATGTTGTATCGAAAATATTACGCCGGGACCCACATGGGGAAAACCTACGCCAGATCGAAAAAGTCAAAACATGGAAAATGCTCGGAATATTACAATTAGGTTAGGAAGGAGTTCTCGGAAGAGTTTCAGATTGTAAAAACGTAAGAACGGTTGAAGTCGGTTGGTTCCCGATTATACAAAATAGTTTTTAATTACTTGAAAAAATAATTTATTAAATCCATAAATCTTTTATAAAATCATAAAACAACATAAAAATTAATAGAAAAATATGACAATTATCTACACTTTATTTTGGACATATAAAAATTAAAATACTTAGATTATATCATATTCTAATATCCAAACACATATACCACTTAACAAATAATTCACAGAATAATCACAGAATAAATACAAAATATTTATTTATCAGCAAAAATCATTACACGCTATATCCCAGATATTTCATCCTTCCCTCCTTAAAAGGATTCTGTCCTCAGAATCTCCTAAGAAAACAAATGAGGGTACTTTTCCCGCATATCGCTTTCTAACTCCCAGGTTGACTCTTCAACCGTTGGGTTTCTCCATAATACTCTTACTAACTTTACAACTTTATTCCTTAACACTTCCTCTCTTTCTTCTAAAATCTCTATTGGACTCTTTACATATGACAGATCTGCCTGAAGTTCTACCGGCTCGTACTCAATTATATGCCTGGAGTCTGGATTATAATTCTTAAGCATTGATACGTGAAAAATATTGTGAATGTGCTCCATATGCGGGGGTAACGCCAACTCGTAGGCTACCTTGCCAACACGTTTCAAAATCTCAAAAGGTCCGACATATCTAGGACTTAGCTTTCCTTTCTTTCCAAATCTTGTCAATCCTTTCCACAGAGACACTTTCAACAACACTAAATCTCCTTCTTCAAATTCAATATCCTTTCTTGATTGATCTACATATTTTCTCTGACGGTCTTGTGCTACAATTAACCTTTTCTGAATAACTTCAACAACTTCTTTTGTCTACTGCACCAATTCAGGTCCAAGTATCTTGCATTCTCCTACTTCATCCCAATATACCGGCGATCGACATTTACGTCCATTAAGAGCTTCATAGGGTGGATTTGCAATACTGGCATGGTAACTGTTGTTGTAAGCAAATTCTACCAAAGGTAAATGCTCGTCCCAACTTCCTTTGAAATCAATGGCACAAATGCGTAACATGTCTTCAATCGTCTGAATTGTTCTCTCGCTTTGGCCGTCTATCGGTTGATGGTAAGCCGTACTCATATTCAATCTGGTTCCCAAACATTCTTGAAAAATTTTCCAAACTCTCGAATTAAATCTTGGGTCTCGATCGGATACGATAGACACAAGAACTCCATGAAGAACTACTATCTCTTTCAGGTACATATGAACCAACTTGTCTAGTGAAAATCTTTCATTTATAGGCAAAAAATGAGCTGACTTGGTAAGTATGTGCACTATAACCCAGATGGCATCGTGATTTGCGTTTGACCTTTGTAATCCGACTATGAAATCCATGGCAATGTGCTCCCACTTCCATTCTGGAATCTCTAATGGCTGCAATAATCCACTTGGTCTCTGGTGCTTTGCCTTGACCCTCTGACATGTATAGCATCTACTAACCCATTGTATAATTTCTCTTTTCATATCTGGCCACCAATAGTTTTCCTTTAAATCTCTATACATTTTGGTACTTCCTGGATGGATTGAATATCTTGAATTATGAGCTTCTTGTAGGATTTCCTTCTTCAACTCTGTCACTGGTGGAATCCAAATTCTGGAAGAAAACCTAAGTATACCTTGATCATCCTTTTGTGTGCACAACTCTTCATCTACCAAATGATTGATGTCCTGATCCATTACTTCTTATTGACACTTCTTGATCTTCTCTAATAATTCTGGTTAGAAAGTCATACTATACATCTTTGTTTCGTCAGGCTTGTAAACTCTGATTTCCAATTCCAATTTCTGAAATTCCTTGTATAACTCCTCGGGTACTGATAACACATTCAACTTCTCTTTTCGACTTAACGCGTCTGCCACAACATTTACTTTGTCGGGGTGATAGTTAATCTTACAGTCGTAGTCCTTAATCAACTCCAACCATCTTCTATGTCTCATGTTAAGCTTCTTTTGCGTGAATATATACTTTAAAATTTTGTGATCCGTATAAATCTCGCATCTTTCTCCGTATAGATAATGTCTCCAAATCTTTAAAGCGAATACTATGACTGCTAGCTGCAAATCATGAGTAGGATACTTCTGCTCGTGAGGTTTTAGTTGTCTCGATGCATATGCAATAACCTTGTCGTGTTGCATCAAAACATAACTTAATCCCTTATGAGAAGCATCACTATAGATTACAAAATTTCTTTGATCATCTGAAAGTGACAAAACAGGTGTTGTGATTAATCTCCGCTTCAATTCCTGAAAACTTTCTTCACATTTTTTGTTCCATATAAACATCTCATTCTTTTGAGTAAGCTTTGTCAAAGGCGTCGCAATCTTCGAAATTTTTTGAACAAATCGTCGATAAGATCCTGCTAATCCAAAGAAACTTCTCACTTCTGTTGGTGTTTTTGGTCTTTCCCAATTTGTAATAGCCTCAATCTTTACCGGGTCCACTTTGATCCCTTCATTACTGACTATGTATCCTAAGAACTGAACTTCCTGTAGCCGAAACTCGCACTTTGAGTGTTACGACCGACATTTTTCGTGTAATATTATTTGTAGTTTTGGTATAATATTAATGTCGAAAGTAAATATGTTCAATGATTGCGCGTTTGTGTAAGGGAGAATTTCTGCATTATAAATTTTTTAAGTGTAGTACATGATTTTTCAAAGTAAAAGTTTATTTATTTCCTTTATTTTTGATTTATAAGGAATATACTAAGCCTTGGAGAAATTTTCTTTTAAAAGATACTTTGTTCACAAATTTTGAAAGTGGTTTTATAAAATTTCTAAAAATCCAAATTATTTTATGGTATAAATTTTATAATTTTCGAACTTTTATTTTATTATATAAAAATATAAATCTTTGAAAAATTGTTGCTTGATAATTATCAAATTACATGAATATCCTTGCATGCAAACTCTCTTCTATTCAACTAAAGGGCTAAAAAGGAAAATTACAACCCCACTAACTCTCATCTTGCTAACCAAATTACTCATTTCTCCTTGCATGCAAAATGGTCTTAGTATGTTGGAAGGTTAATCTTGTCAATTCTCATTTCCACTCACTTATTTCAATCAATCAAAATCATAAAAACCCAAAGTGTAAAGTATTATGATCATTCACCCCACTCCATACTCCACCCTCACTCTCTCCTCCCTCCCTCCTCCCTCACCTCTCGGCTTTTTCTCCCTCTCGGCAATCACCATAGCCGAAGCCCCCAACCCCTTCCTTTTCTCCATTCTTTCACTCAAACATCCATCTTATATTCAAGTAATCTTACTCCCTACATGTTGTCCATAAATATTTCAAAGAGTTTTGAGTAAAAAGTTTAAGTTTTAAGGTTGCATGTCAAGGTTTTAGTTGGAACTCAAAGTACAATCTTGATTCTTATGGATTTAAGGTTGTTTTTGAGAGGACTACAAGGAATGGTGAAATGTCAAGTCTTGAGGAAGAAACTCTTGATGTTGAATGGCCATTTCCCTTCCATTTCATTCGGCCATGACCTTAAGGGAGCCGAATGAATGGTCCTTGAGATCATACTTGTTGCTTTGTTCAATTCTTGTATATTTATGTGGTAATGGCATGAATTTTGTAGTGATAACTTGATGAAACTCTTTGCATGCTAAGTGATCATCTGGATATAGCTTATGCTAGGCTTGCATGTCAATTCCATGATAGAATATATTTAGAAAATATGTTGTTTTGGTTTGTAAAACTCGAAGTTATGCATGCATGTGGATTTCTCTTAGAATGTTAGAAGATTTTGATCATTTGGAAAGATTTTGTTAGTAAGCTTTAATTTCAGTAAGGATAAGGTGTTAACCTTGATTAGTGATCCTTGATGTATGGTAATAATTCGTGTATATATTTTATAAAAATACATAACTTGTTATTTTCAAAAACTTGATGACTTGTACGTTGTGAAATGTGATTTCCTTTGTTTTGCCATGTTGCACCTTAGGTAAGGATGATCTCCACCAATATTATTTTGAGTATAAGGGATTTAGTTCAGTAGATCACCATGTTTAAGTCTTGGTTTGGGTATTTGGGTTGTTGGTGGTTGAGTTTGTCAAGTAAAAACCTTGGAGAAAGGAGAGTCAAAGTTTCTGCAGAAAATCAGTTTAGTACCTGAGGTTTAAAGTGAGTTTTGACCATGTCATTGATGTGCAATTTGAGGCCCAAGCCACCAGAAGTTAGTATTAGGAGTATATAAAAGGTTTTAGGAGTTGGTTGGAGGTTTGCATGTCGTTGGGTTAGGTGCACAAGTGGAATAACAAAATCTGTCCAGCAGGGGACAGTTTTGTTGCAACTTAGAAATAGGGAGATTTGACCATGTCATGGGTAGGCCCTCATTAGGCCCTGTTGGTCCTTAGTTAGAGAGAATGTCAGAGAAGTTTTTCCAACCATAGTTCATAGGATATGAGTTAGAACCATGTGTCACAAGTTAATTCAAGTCAGGGTGATTTCTGCCCAGAAAAACAGGGGAACCATGGACTTTAAGCTTAGGCCCAAGGAGGCCCAAGCCAGGCCCTTGAGCCACATCACGTTTGGGAGATGCCCTAAGGTCAGGAGAGTCTTGTGTAAGAGTTTTGGAGGAAAACTTGTAGTTTAAGGGTGTCTAATGCACTCAAGAAACCATAGATATCATTCTGAAATTTACACCAGTGAGCACTTTCACTTATCACATAGTTTTAAAACACTTAGGAGTGAGATTTAGGTGGACCACCATGGTTGTAAGATAGTATAAAGTCAGTAGAGCAGAAGGCCCAAGTGAGGGTCAATAGGTTTTGGATAGTTTAGTAAAGGCACATCGAGTTAGGAAGCCAAAATTTGGAGACTTTGTCTAGTATAGTGACTAAGTGACTTAAGTTGTGAGTCGAGATCATCCAAGCCTAGTGTTGCATTATGGTGTATGTGGTATTATTTGGTATTAAAATATGATATGTGAGTATATGTGGCTTTGTGTGCAATTATATTTTAAAGGTAAATATGAATTAAGTGCATATAGGCCTAAGTGCCATTCGTGTTTAAATTCGGGTTGTAAATAGGTTAAGTTGGTGAGAATATATTATAATGAGGATTATTATTATTTATGTAGGATCTCGAGACGAGGGTAAACTTTCCATAAAGGTCGAGTGAAGCTTCCAGTTGCTCCTACCAATCAGACCAGACCAGCCTTTCTCAAGGCAAGTGATTCAACTTGTTTTTCGTATTCACTACAAATAGTTCATATATATTGATGCAACTATCCTGAGTCATTTTGATATATTTGAATCAAGCATATCTTATATTTATCTTTGAATCCTATAGAATTGCCATGAATCCTCGAGTACGTATTGCAAGTAGTTCAAAAGTCTTATCATGATAATATGTTAAAGTAATTTGAATGCCATGATTAAAATAAAGAGTTGTTACAACACTTGGTCGATCCTCTTGATTAACATGCTAATGATTCCTAAGTATTGATATCTCATCCTGACGCTTGAACCCCTGTAGAACCTTACCTTGACACCTAAAAGCCAGACATTCATCAAAGTTGTTCGTAATTGATTGATACCTCTCTTTCTTATCCTAAAGCTTAACAATTCTGATATATTCTGAGTTAAAGATCATTTCTTCATACCTTAATACCCTTAGTATTCATGAAGCTTATCTTCTTGATGATCTAGCACTTGCACCTTGTCGAGAAACCATTGCTTTAAGCCTAGTTTGGCATTACCCCTTCATAATATCCAATTGCCTCAGTAAAATTCCTTGTCCAAGTTTTTATATATGAAAACCTTTCAGTTATCCTACTAGAGTAAAGATTAGTGGATCATGGCCCTAGATTTAGTATCATATTTCCAGTATTTCAAGTTGATCTATAATCCCTTGATAAAAATGTTTATTTTGTCATAAATCGGCATCAGTTTTTGAAATAAATAAAATGTGGATTTTCAGTCCCAAAGGGGGATAAACGTTTTCTTTGAATAGTGGATCTGGACTGAGACGCGAGTCCTTTCCACACTTATATTAGGCTTAAAAGTTGCCTAGGGATCCCATTAATATTTTAGAACCCAGCGAGGTTGAGATTACTTCGCGGCTGATCACCGGCTGTAATCCGTAGCGTCATAAAATGCTTTTGATTAAGATATGATTTTGAAAATATTTTGATACAAGCAAATGATGCCATCACCCAAAGTTTTATCTCTTTTTATTATTGGTTATGTCTTCACATTGTCATTCTTTAATATATATCTCGATTTATGTTTCGTATCGTATTGTTTAACACTTGTTGAACATTTGGCTCACTTCTTGCTTTACCCTGATATTTCAGCTAGTAGCTATGGTTAGGTTCAAGCAGACCGCCCGTAAGACCTGTGACGCTGATGCGTATGTTCGAGCTCAGGTAGAATAAAAGATAGTTATGTGTGAGGAATCGATATTAAAATCAGTTGTAATAGATGGTAGTGTTGGGTTGTTCCAAACCCTAAACTGTAAGATCTTGTGTTATGTTGTGTTTACTTATTTTTAAAATATTGTAATAGTTATATTCAATTTGTTGGTTAAGTTGGGGGTGTGACAGGTTTTGGTATCAGAGCTACGGTTTAGAGTCCCTGGACAGCCCAAATAGGTTATAGGGTATATGTATAAGCTATAGATAATATGCGAGAGAGTAGGCTAAGTGAAATTATTATTAATACTCCTCTTATTGGTTTGTCAGCAAAGGGCGCATTCCTCGTCACCCTCCGGGTCGGACGACACTATTGCTTTCTCCGTGTATGCTGAGTTGAGGCGTGAGTTCGACATGCTTCAGGGCAAGTACGACCGACTGATAGACCGACTTAAGAACGTGTACCCGGACAGCCGAAACTATGAAGGGAAGCCCAAGGAGCAGATGACTGCGAGGCTTGAGGCCTTGGTTCAGTACGTCAACACTAAGCTTGAGAAGATGCCAGCGCACCGGGACCGCACCAGCCAGTATGTCATTCAGATGGTGGCGGATAAGCTCCAGAGCATTGTGAAGACGCTTCGAGAGGAAAAGACTACCAAGCCCCGTTCAGATGGAGTGGAGCCTTAGTTCTTTCCATTTACCTTTTCATGTTGTTGTACTATCAGACTCCGTAGAATTCCCAGTTGTTTCCTTTAAATAAGCCTGTTGTTCCTAGAATCAGACTTTGTCCTAATCCTGATGTATTGTGACCTTTAAATTTCAATAATCATGCATTATGGTTCCATTTGCTCTCAACTGTTATTTTACACTTTTATATGCATCGCCATATCTGCTTAATTTGAAACTTGACCTCATATGTAAATAAGAATGCCATGCGATACCCTCAAATTATTTTATCATTCATATCTGTTTTGACATAACTCTTATTTCAGGATCATGCCTCCCAAAAAGAAGAACCCAACAACCACATCCACCACAGACCCAAATATTCTTCGATTACTGGAAACTTTGCAACAACAAACCAATGCTATAGCTCAAGAACAACTAACTCTTCAACAACGAATTGAAAACCACGATAACCGTGAACCACACCAACCACCCGAACCACCAGTACCACCTAGACAAGTTGTCACCTTCAAGGCATTTCAGAGTGTGAATCTACCTGTATTTCATGATACCACTGATCCAGTAATAGCTAACACATGGATTAAGGAAATGGAAAGGGCTTTTGAGTTGGTACAGTTAGGAGACGATCAAAAGACGCCATATGCTACTTACTTCTTGAAGGGCGAAGTCATCTATTGGTGGGAGTCAGTAAAAGCTATGGAAGCAACTCAGCAAGTTTCTTGGGAGAGATTTAAGAAGTTATTTCTGGACAAGTATTACCCTAAGTACATGCAGAATCAGATGGAGCTTAAATTTCTTGAGTTGAAGCAAGGGAACATGACGGTACTGGAGTATGAAAAGAAATTCACTGAGTTGTCAAGGTTTGTGACAAAGTATACCAGCACTGAGGAGGAAAAAGCAAAGAAATTTCAGCAAGGATTGGAGCCTTGGATCAGAGATAGAGTGGCTATGTTTGAGCTTGAAACCTATGCGGGAGTAGTACAGAAAGCTGCTCTGATTGAGAATAATGGGATGCAGTCAAGGAAGAAAAGGGATAACAAGAAGAGGAAGGTTCCATTTTATGGAGAAAAGTCTGAAGCCGGAAGTTCACAAGATCGGAATGTAAAGAGGATCGGATTCCATAAGGGCAAAAATTTTCAAAAGAAGGGAAATTTGGGCAAAAGGCAAGAATCAAAGGAGAACAACCAGGCAAGCCAAAGACAAGTTGGAGAAAACAGGTTCCAGAGACCGGAATGCAAGCACTGTGGAAGAAGGCACCCTGGAGTGTGCAATAAACTGAGCATGACCTGCTATAGGTGTAACCAGAAGGGACATTTGGCAAATGAGTGCAAGATGCCGAAGCCAGGAGTTACGTGTTATAAGTGTGGAAAGACTGGACACATAGCTAGGGAGTGCAAGGCAACCGGATCAGTCAAAGCTCTAATGAATGTGGCAAGTACCAGTGCAAGCGTGCCAGCTGAGGTATTGGCATTACCTCCACCACCTACAACAACCCCGCAAGCAACAACAAGGACATTCGACCTGAAGATGAAGGATGCTATTCAGAATTCTGAGGTGATAACAGGTACACTTTTACTCAATAATGTCAAAGCTAAAGTATTGATTGATTCGGGAGCAACAAGATCTTTCATATCAGAAACTTTTGTTGATAAACTTCAATGTGATAAAATGGTTATGAGCGAGGTAGTAAATGTGGTAATTGCGAACCAAGAGAAGATTCATGTGAATCAATTCTGTCCGAAGTGTGAGATTGATATTTCGGGGTATAAGTTTTCAGCCGACTTGATACTCTTCAAGTTAGGAGAGTTCGATATAATTTTAGGAATGGATTGGTTAGGGAAGAATAACGCCCAGATTAATTGTAAGACCAAGAAAGTGTATTTAAAGACGAAGAGTGGAGAAAAGGTAGTATTTAAGGGGCAGAGGCAAGAACAACTATTTCTTACAATCGTCCAGGCTAAGAAGTTACTTAGAAAAGGTTGTGAGTCGTTCCTAGCTTATGTAGTGGATTCAGAAAAAGGCAGTCCCAGCATAGAAGATATTCCCGTAGTTAACGAGTTTCCCGATGTGTTTCCAGATGAACTACCAGGCTTACCACCAGATCGACAAATCGAGTTCGAGATCAACCTTGCTCCAGGCACGGAACCAGTTTTAAAGGCCCCATATAGGATGGCACCAGCATAAATGAAAGAGTTGGCGAGCCAGCTATAAGAATTATTAGATAAGGGAGTGATACGGCCAAGTACGTAGCCATGGGGAGCACCTGTTCTGTTTATAAAGAAGAAAGATGGGAGTATGCGGTTCTGCATAGATTATCGGGAGTTGAATAAGGTAACGATCAAGAACCGTTACCCGCTACCAAGAATAGATGACCTTTTTGACCTGCTGAAGGGAGCAAAATGCTTTTCAAAGATTGACTTGAGATTGGGATACAATCAATTAAAGATCAAGGAAGAAGATATTCCCAAGACAGCATTCAGGACCAGATATGGGCATTATGAATTCCTAGTAATGCCATTTGGATTGACCAACGCCCCGGTCGCATTTATGGATCTGATGAATCGAGTATTCAAGAAATATTTGGACAAGTTTGTAGTGGTATTCATTGATGACATCCTTATTTATTCTAAGTCAGAAGAAGAACATAAGCAGCACCTCTGGATAGCATTGGAGATACTTCGTCAAGAGAAGTTGTATGCCAAGTTTACCAAATGTGAGTTTTGGTTAAAGGAAGTTCAATTCTTGGGGCACGTCATTGGAAATGAAGGAGTTAAAGTGGATCCGGCAAAGATTAAGGCAGTTATGAGTTAGGAGAGGCCAAAGACTCCTACGGAAGTGCGAAGTTTTCTAGGATTGGCAGGATACTATAGAAGGTTTGTCAAAGATTTCTCAACAATCGCCACGCCATTGACCAAGTTAACCCAGAAGAATCAGAAGTTCGAATGGAGTGCAGAATGTGAGGATAACTTTCAAGAGTTGAAAAAGAGGTTGGTAACAGCTCCGGTGTTTGTACTTCCAGATGACCAAGGGAACTTTGTGATATTCAACGACGCTTCACATAAGGGATTGGGTTGTGTGTTAATGCAACACAGTAAGGTGATCGCGTATGCGTCAAGACAGTTGAAACCGCATGAGTTAAAGTACCCGACGCATGACTTAGAACTAGCCGCCATAGTGTTCGCACTTAAGATTTGGAGACATTACCTCTACGGAGAAAAGTGTGAAATCAACACAGATCATAAGATCTTAAAGTACATTTTCACTCAGAAGGAGCTCAATATGAGGCAAAGGAGATGGCTGGAATTGATCAAGGACTACGATTGTTCGATAAATTACCATCCTGGAAAGGCGAATGTTGTGGCCGATGCTCTAAGCAGGAAGGAGAGATTGAATATGATGGCAACACCAAAGGAACTGACTGAAGAGATCAAGAGATTTGGACTGGAACTCTGTGATTGTGGAAAAGTTGAAGAAGTTTGTCGTGCAATGACTTTTCAGCCAACACTAGTGGAAATGATAAGGAAATGTCAGGAAGAAGTGATGGAGAAAGAGAAGAATCAGCTAACTGGAGAAGAGATTGGCACTCAAAAGGACGAACAAGGTATACTAAGGTTTTCCTCAAGAATTTGGGTTCCTCATGTACCTGAATTGAAGAATGAAATCCTACAAGAAGCCCACAATTCAAAATTTTCAATCCACCCGGGAAGCACCAAGATGTATCGGAACTTAAAGCAGAACTTTTGGTGGCCAAATATGAAGCGAGACGTGGAAGAATGGGTTGCGAAGTGTTATACTTGTCAGAAAGTGAAGGCAGAACATCAACGACCAAGCGGATTAATTCAACCCCTAAAGATTCCAGAATAGAAATGGGAAAATATTGCTATGGATTTTATAGTGGGACTACCGCGAACGAAATCCAGACATGACGCTATATGGGTTATAGTTGATCGTCTTACGAAGTCAGCGCATTTCCTTCCAATTAATGAGAAGTCATCATTGGACAAATTGGTTCATCTGTATGTGCGCGAAATCGTACTAAGGCATGGAGTACCCGTATCGATAGTTTCAGACAGAGATCCCCGATTTAACTCGAGATTCTGGAAGCAATTTCAAGAAAGTCTTGGAACGAAGTTGAATATGAGCACGACGTACCACCCGCAGACTGATGGTCAGAGCGAAAGGACAATTCAAACGATCGAAGACATGTTGCGCAGTTGTGCAATCGATTTTGCAGATAGTTGGGACGACCACTTGCCATTGATTGAATTCTCTTACAACAATAGCTATCATTCCAATATTGGCATGCCACCATACGAAGCTTTGTACGGGCGAAAATGTAGATCACCAACAAGTTGGGATGAAGTAGAAGAAGGAAGAATTCTCGGCTCGGAATTGGTACAACAGGTTCATGACACAGTCAAGTTAATTCAGAAAAGGTTGCTTGCTGCTCAAGATAGATAAAGAAAGTACGCGGACCCAGCGCGTAAGGATGTTCGATTCCAAGTTGGCGAAGCTGTTTTGCTGAAGGTGTCGCCTAGAAAAGGGTTGTCTAGATTTTGCAAGAAAGGGAAGTTAGCACCTAGATATATAGGTCCTTTTGAAATTTTGAGTCAAGTGAGGAAGGTGGCCTACGAGTTGGCCTTACCACCTCAGTATCAGCATGTGCATAATGTGTTCCATGTGTCGTTGCTTAAGAAGTACAATCCTGACGCTAACCATGTGATAAAATATGAACCTGTAGAAATTCAGGCAGACCTGTCATTTGTGGAGCAACCTGTCAAAATATTCGACTGGCAAGAGAAAAGTCTTAGAAATAAGTCAGTAAAGTTAGTAAAAGTACTTTGGAGGAACCCTAAGGTCGAAGAATCGACTTGGGAGTTAGAGTCTGATTTGCGTTCCTGGTATCCTCATCTGTTCTCTTAGATTCTGGGGACAGAATCCCTTAAGAGGGAGAGGATGTTATGACCGACATTTTTCGTGTAATATTATTTGTAGTTTTGGTATAATATTAATGTCGAAAGTAAATATGTTCAATGATTGCGCGTTTGTGTTAATGAGAATTTCTGCATTATAAAATTTTTAATTGTAGTACATGATTTTTCAAAGTAAAAGTTTATTTATTTCCTTTATTTTTGATTTATAAGGAATATACTAAGCCTTGGAGAAATTTTCTTTTAAAAGATACTTTGTTCACAAATTTTCAAAGTGGTTTTATATAATTTCTAAAAATCCAAATTATTTTAGGTATAAATTTTATAATTTTCAAACTTTTATTTTATTATATAAAAATATAAATCTTTGAAAAATTGTTGCTTGATAATTATCAAATTACATGAATATCCTTGCATGCAAACTCTCTTCTATTCAACTAAAGGGCTAAAAAGGACAATTACAACCCCACTAACTCTCATCTTGCTAACCAAATTACTCCTTTATCCTTGCATGCAAAATGGTCTTAGTATGTTGGAAGGTTAATCTTGTCAATTCTCATTTCCACTCACTTATTTTAATCAATCAAAATCATAAAAACCCAAAGTGCAAAGTGTTGTGATCATTCACCCCACTCCACACTCCACCCTCACTCTCTCCTCCCTCCCTCCTCCCTCACCTCTCGTCTTTTTCTCCCTCTCGGTAATCACCATAGCCGAAGCCCCCATTCCCTTTCTTTTCTCCATTCTTTCACTCAAACATCCATCTTATATTCAAGTAATCTTACTCCCTACATGTTGTCCATATATATTTCAAAGAGTTTTGAGTAAAAATTTTAAGTTTTAAGGTTGCATGTCAAGGTTTTAGTTGGAACTCAAAGTACAATCTTGATTCTTATGGATTTAAGGTTGTTTTTGAGAGGACTACAAGGAATGGTGAAATGCCAAGTCTTGAGGAAGAAACTCTTGATGTTGAATGGCCATTTCCCTTCCATTTCATTCGGCCATGACCTTAAGGGAGCCGAATGAATGGTCCTTGAGATCATACTTGTTGCTTTGTTCAATTCTTGTACGTTTATGTGGTAATGGCATGAATTTTGTAGTGAAAATTTGATGAAACTCTTTGCATGCTAAGTGATCATCTAGATATAGCTTATGCTAGGCTTGCATGTCAATTCCATGATAGAATATATTTAGAAAATATGTTGTTTTGGTTTGTAAAACTCGAAGTTATGCATGCATGTGGATTTCTCTTAGAATGTTAGAAGATTTTGATCATTTTGAAAGATTTTGTTAGTAAGATTTAATTTCAGTAAGGATAAGGTGTTAACCTTGATTAGTGCTCCTTGATGTATGGTAATAATTCGTGTATATATTTTATAAAAATACATAACTTGTTATTTTCAAAAACTTGATGACTTGTAAGTTGTGAAATTTGATTTCCTTTGTTTTGCCATGTTGCACCTTAGGTAAGGATGATCTCCACCAAGATTATTTTGAGTATAAGGGATTTAGTTCAGTAGATCACCATGTTTAAGTCTTGGTTTGGGTATTTGGGTTGTTGGTGGTTGAGTTTGTCAAGTAAAAACCTTGGAGAAAGGAGAGTCATAGTTTCTGTAGAAAATCAGTTTAGTACCCTGAGGTTTAAAGTGAGTTTTGACCATGTCATTGATGTGCACTTTGAGGTCCAAGCCACCAGAAGTTAGTATTAGGAGTATATAAAAGGTTTTAGGAGTTGGTTGGAGGTTTTCATGTCGTTTGGTTAGGTGCACAAGTAGAATAACAAAATCTGTCCAGCAGGGGACAGTTTTGTTGCAACTTAGAAATAGGGAGATTTGACCATGTAATGGGTAGGCCCTCATTAGGCCCTGTTGGGCCTTAGTTAGAGGGAATGTCAGAGAAGTTTTTCCAACCATAGTTCATAGGATATGAGTTAGAACCATGTGTCACAAGTTAATTCAAGTCAGGGTGATTTTTGCCCAGAAAAATAGGGGAACCATGGACTTTAAGCTTAGGCCCAAGGAGGCCCAAGCCAGGCCCTTGAGCCACATCAAGTTTGGGAGATGCCATAAGGTCAGGAGAGTCTTGTGTAAGATTTTGGAGGAAAACTTGTAGTTTAAGGGTGTCTAATGTACTCAAGAAACCATAGTTATCATTCTAAAATTTACACCAGTGAGCACTTTCACTTATCACATAGTTTTAGAAAACTTAGGAGTGAGATTTAGGTGGACCACCATGGTTGTAAGATAGTATAAAGTCAGTAGAGCAGAAGGCCCAAGTGAGGGTCAATAGGTTTTGGATAGTTTAGTAAAGGCACATCGAGTTAGGAAGCCAAAATTTGGAGACTTTGTCTAGTATAGTGACTAAGTGACTTAAGTTGTGAGTCGAGATCATCCAAGCCTAGTGTTGCATTATGGTGTATGTGGTATTATTTGGTATTAAAATATGATATGTGAGTATATGTGGCTTTGTGTGCAATTATATTTTAAAGGTGAATATAAATTAAGTGCATATAGGCCTAATTGTCATTCATGTTTAAATTCGGGTTGTAAATAGGTTAAGTTGGTGAGAATATATTATAATGAGGATTATTATTATTTATGTAGGATCTAGAGATGAGGGTAAAATTGCCCTAAAGGTCGAGTGAAGCTTCTAGTTGCTCCTACCAGTCAGACCAGACCAGCCTTTCTCAAGGCAAGTGATTCAACTTGTCTTTCATATTCACTACAAATAGTTCACATATATTGATGCAACTATCCTGAGTCATTTTGATATATTTGAATCAAGCGTATCTTATGTTTATCTTTGAATCCTATAGAAATGCCATGAATCCTCGAGTACGTATTGCAAGTAGTTCAAAAGTCTTATCATGATAATATGTTAAAGTAATTTGAATGCCATGATTAAAATAAAGAGTTGTTACAACACTTGGTCGATCCTCTTGATTAACATGATAATGATTCCTAAGTATTGATATCTCATCCTGATGCTTGAACCCCTATAGAACCTTACCTTGACTCCTAAAAGCCAGACATTCATCAAAGTTGTTCGTAATTGATTGATACCCCTCTTTCTTATCTTAAAGCTTGACAATTCTGATATATTCTGAGTTAAAGATCATTTCTTCATACCTTAATACCCTTAGTATTCATGAAGCTTATCTTCTTGATGATCTAGCACTTGCACCTTGTCGAGAAACCATTGCTTTAAGCCTAGTTTGGCATTACCCCTTCATAATATCCAATTGCCTCACTAAAATTCCTTGTCCATGTTTTTATATATGAAAACCTTTCAGTTACTCTACTAGAGTAAAGATTAGTGGATCATGGCCCTAGATTTAGTATCATATTTCCAGTATTTCAAGTTGATCTATAATCCCTTGATAAAAATGTTTATTTTGTCATAAATCGACATCAGTTTTTGAAATAAATAAAATATGGATTTTCAGTCCCAAAGGGGGATAAATGTTTTCTTTATATAGTGGATCTGGACTGAGACGCGAGTCCTTTCCACACTTATATTAGGCTTAAAAGTTGCCTAGGGATCCCATTAATGTTTTAGAACCCAACGAGGTTCGAGATTACTTCGCGGCTGATCACCGACTGTAATCCGTAGCGTCATAAAATGCTTTTGATTAAGATATGATTTTGAAAATGTTTTGATACAAGCAAATGATGCCATCACTCAAAGTTTTATCTCTTGTTATTATTGGTTATGTCTTCATATTGTCATTCTTTAATATATATCTCGATTTATGTTTCGTATCGTATTGTTTAGCACTTGTTGAGCATTTGGCTCACTTCTTGCTTTACCCTGATATTTCAGCTAGCAGCTATGGTTAGGTTCAAGCAGACCGCCCGTAAGACCTGTGACGCTGATGCGTATGTTCGAGCTCAGGTAGAATAAGAGATAGTTATGTGTGAGGAATCGATATTAAAATCAGTTGTAATAGATGGTAGTGTTGGGCTGTTCCAAACCCTAAACTGTAAGATCTTGGATTATGTTGTGTTTACTTATTTTTAAAATATTGTAATAGTTATATTCAATTTGTTGGTTAAGTTGGGGGTGTGACATTGAGAACTTCGCATATAACTTTTCCTTCCTCAAAATTTCCAAAGATATCCTCAATTGCTCCACATGGTCTTCTTCTATCTTCGAGTAAATCAAAATATCATCTATAAACATAATGACAAACTTGTCCAAATATTCCTTGAAAATTCTGTTCATCAAATCTATAAATGTTGCTGGGGCATTGGTTAATCCAAAAGACATCACTAAGAATTCATAATGCCTGTACCTTGTTCTGAAAGCTGTCTTTGGTATATCTTCCGACTTAATCTTCAATTGGTGATATCCCGATCTCAGATAAATCTTGGAGAAATACTTGGCTCCCTTCAACTGGTCAAACAAGTCATCAATTCGAGGTAACAGATACTAATTCTTGATTATAAGCTTGTTGAGTTCTCGGTAGTCGATGCATAGTCTCATGCTTCCATCTTTCTTCTTAACAAATAGTACCGGTGCACCCCATGGGGGATACACTGGGTCTAATTACTCCTTTCTCTAACAACTCTTGCAATTGCTTTACTCGACGGGCGCCATTCTGTACGAGGCCTTGGATACTGGTTCCGTTTCATTGCTTAATCGATTGCAAACTCAATTTCTCTGTCTGGAGGAAGTCCTGGTAATTCATCGGGAAACACGTCTGGGAACTCATTGACTACTGGAATGTCTTCAAGCTTTTCTGGCTCATGACTTCTATCAATTGCATACGCAATGAAATGCTCGCATCCTTGTTGTAGCAACTTTTAGCTTGAATCATCGTTAAGAACTTCTTCGCTTGCTTCTGACCTTTAAACGTCACCACTTTCTCGTCTGGTGCTTTTACAATTACCTTCTTATTACAACAGTCTATCTGAGCATCGTGCTTAGATAACCAATCCATTCCTAAAATAACGTCAAACTCTCCTAACTTTAATGGTATCAAATCCACACAAAACTTATTACCAGAAATTTCAATCTCACAATTCACACATACTTGATTAACAGATAGATATTCTTGATTGGATAATTCCACATTCATTATTTCATTTAAACACTCAACCGAACAATTTAGCTTATTAACAAAATCCTGAAAAATAAATGATCGAGTTACCCCCGAATCTATTAACACTTTGGCACATAAAGAATTCACATTATGCGTACCTGCTCAAATCTCTGATCCAATTCAAATATGGCTACCTTCCCTCTGATCCATGGCTTTAAACCTTGCTCAAATCTCTTAGCTTTCTTCCTATCCTTATCCACATACGATGGTACGAACCTTGACAATTCTTCAAACTTACTTTCATAGCCAGCTATCGACACATTCCCGTACTTTAGCTCCAAACACTTCAATTCCATCTGATCCTGAACAAACTGGGGAAAATATTTTTCTAAAAACAACTCTCTGAATCTCTCCCAAGTAATAGCATCTTTATCTTCCAATGTCTTCACAGTTTCCCACCAGCAGGTGGCTTCATTCTTTAAATAATAACTTGCAAACTCAACTTTCTGTTCTCCCTTTACCTTAAGCAAAACAAATGACTTCTCTATCTCTTTTAACCAAACACTCGCTTCAATTGGATCTAAAGAACCTTTGAATTCTGGTGGATTCGCCGCTTGAAAAGTCTTAAAAGTTACCTGGGGGTTGGTCTGTCTTTGCTGTTGTTGAGTCAGGTGAACTATTTATTGAGCCAAGATCTGAAAAATCTGGGCTACTGTTGGGTCTATGAGATCTGGGTTTGCATTCTGGTTATTGTTGTCTTGGTTGTTGTTGTTGGTTTCTTCCTTCTGGTTGGTAGAGCGGGTATTTCTTCTGGGTGGCATTTTCTGTAAAGAATCAAACAACTTATTTAGCCTGTAAATCAAATCCCTTTTTATAAAAAGTTTTTATAAAATAGAATTATCTCCTTTTGAAAACAGTTGTAACAATTGAACTAAGTAAATTGCATGCTTCTTTACAGAATGTAAACAGTTAAGGGGAGAGGGTACATGGTATCACAAGGGTTATAACTGGTGCAATAAATAAAGTAAGATAAAGCAGGTGCAGTTATGTAAATGACAATGCTGGAAAAGAAAAGGTACTGATATATATATACATATCAAAGTTTTAGATAGTAGAAGTGTGAAAACGCTTCAAAAGTAAAAGCAAACGAGGTACAACAGGCCTACACACTACTCAGCAGATCTAGTCTATAAATACAAGCCAAAAGTCTACTGATACACACTACACACTAATGTACATAATAAAACAACCCACTTAGCCCACTTTGGCCCAGCATCTCTATCTCTGCATCTCTGTCTCTAGCTCATGTCAAATCTGGACCTCCAATCTCCTCAAGCTTCTCTAAAACCCACTTAGCTCACTCCACAAGAAAGTCACGGGTAATTTCCTCATAAGTAGCCTCAGCTATCCTTACAACAGTTCCTCTCCGAAACATCTGAATCCTCTCTCTAAGCCGCCTCTCTCCACTCCTGATATCCCTGGTACACATAATATGTAGTAACTCCCGGATTTGTCCCTGTAGGTGTCGCTGCTCCATAAGGAAAGCCTCAAACTGATGGTAAGGAACAGGGTGTGGAGAAAACTGAAAAGGTATGCCCACAATTGAATGCCCAGTAGAATCCGAACAAGCAGGTGGGGGTCTTCGAATAGGTGGCCTTATACCAGGAGGTGGAATAGCTCACAGTGGTACAACCTCTATCACAACCGGAGGTAGTATAGCCAACACCGATGGAAGAACATGACGTGGATCAGAAGATTGTCCGCCGACTCAAGGCTCAGAATGATCACCTGGTACTGGAATAAAGGAATCTGCCATCGTTGCTATCTGAAATCATATCACAAAATAAGAATCTCGAGCCATAACGGAAATCATACCAACACCTATTATACAGTCGCATTCAACCTCTCAACGTTCTATCTTTTAATTCCTTACTTGTAATCCTAACCCTCTACCCATTCTCGTCAATTGTGTCAATGACTTATAACCTGTAGCTCTGATACCAAACCTGTGGCGCCCTCCAAACCCGGGTCAGAAGTTTGGGGTCCACAATACACACACCATATATATAAACTTGCCTATAACAATAATAAAGATAATAATAATATGCAATGACCCTACTTACCAACATCCACGGATCACAACAGGTTAAAGTATGCACACAAGCCACACACACACTCGCTTATATTACAAACATCCAAATCCCAACTATTCAAACTTATAACTGAATATTAAACATTCTTATAACTTTTCAAACTTAAACTATCACAAAAGTCTTCAGCTAGCTTATTCCGCCAAACCTGGAATCCTATCTCGCACACTAGATTGGGGATCTGCTCTACCAACAGGTTCCTTCTTAACTTGAAAATAACATAAACAGAATCACACAAATGAGCTAATTAGCTCAGCAAGTCACTTTGACAATACTGAGATTAAACAATGATCAAGTGAAATGATTTAAGGTATTAAGTTTATGGCTAAGCAATGATTTAGAATTGGAAATTAAATTTTCATTTTAAAAACCAGGGTTACGCTGCTGATCAGTCACGCACTAACCCCGAGCAAGGCACACAACTCTGCTCTAATTACTGGATCCAAGGCACACATTGGCCTAACTTGACCACCAATCTGGTTTGACCACGAATCTGGTCCATATTTTATAAAACAATCCAATTATATCATAATAACAGAATAAAAAATGTAAAGCAATAAACAAAATCATAAACAACATTGAGTTTCAAGCATAAGATGGTTTGCAATCTTCACAAGGGTGCAATATAACAATTATAAATATTGGCTATCAGCTGGCACAAGAATTGGATTATAAAACAATCAAAGTCTTGTAGTTATATGGATTACTCTTCCAAGGTATAAGGTATAAAGGCTTGAGTGTTAAATAATTTCGGTTCAGTGATTTGTATTTAGTTTGTATGTATTTGTGGAGTAGTATCGTATATCCGTAGTTTGTACCTAGGTATCCGACAATCAATGGTTCAGAAAGAATAAGGCTTACGGCTCAAAAATCAGTAATTGGAATCAAGTTTTAGGGTTCAGTGCTTCAGAGCACTTGCAATATAAAACAAAACTATCAATTACTGGCAATATATCTTGAGAAAGTTCAGAACACTTGCCTTGTCTTAACTCGCTAACACTTCAATGGCTTTCGATCACTATCTCTTATTCACCAACTACTTGCTTCCCTTTCCTACGCCTTGCTTCTTTTGCTCAGATATCACAAGTATCTATTAATACTCATCTCGCTTGATTCTATTCGATATAAGCTTCTATCTACCCTTCGTTTCACCCAAATCCAATTTGCGGATTGAAAGTTACGATTAAAACAGTAAAACAATACACATATACGTATATAACACATCAATCAGTTCACATATAACACATAACACGTAAGATATTTGATGAAAATACTTTTTCAAAGATGATTTGATGTTAAAATGATTTTTTGAATATTTAATACGAACTTTTCAAACATTTTTCAGAATTAAAATGGGCCGTTGAATCATTTTAGAATAATAAACAGGGTTCGATTGCCCGATTATGGCTTTAAAATCATTCTATAATAATTATTGAGCCTTAAAAATAATTTAAAATAATATTTTAAAGCTCGAAATTATTTTTCAGAATTTTTAAATCAAAATAAATAATTAAATCTAATTAAATAATTAATTTAATTAATTATTAATTAATTAAATCAATTAATCAATTAATTTTCGAATTAATTGACCAATTAAGTAATTATTTATTAACTAAAATTAATTAACTAATTAATTCAGATTTATTTTTGAATTAAAAATAATTTTTGGAATTAAAATAATAGTTTTTAGAATTTTTAATATTTAAAATCGAATTTCTGTAATTAAAATAAATAGAAAATATGATTCTTAAATATTTTTAAAATAACAATCCTATTTTTGTAACTTCTGGAAACCACAGGGACTAAAGTGCATCGTTTTTCAAACTTTAGGGGCCTGTTTGCAATTTTGCAAACTCCTTGCCGGAAAACGACGGGAATCGCCGGATAAGGCGTTTCCGGAATCGTCACATCACCGAAAGCTCTAGAATTAATCTACAGAACACAAGGAATTCAACCATGTAATCAAATCACAACAATAACCCCAGAGTTGGCCGGAAAAAGTCCAAGAAACTCGCCGTATCCGGCGAGTTTCATTTCCTTCGATTTGAACAAACCAAGAATCGTCTGTTACCATGCTATGTATGAATAGATTGCAAATTTAATCAGGAACACAACCCAATCATTCAAATCGTCTAATAACCCCCAGGGAAGAAACCCCTAATTTCAATTGAAAACATTTATACGGGTTATAAACCCTAATTTTGAAATTCGAAATTAAAACACAGATTTGAGCATGTTATTGAACTACAAATCAGTCATATAATATATCAAAATCATCAGGAAGACAAGCTCTACAAGATGCAATCATTAAATCATACAAAGAATCCCTCGAACAAAAATTCATATTTTAATTCAAAATAATTCGAAAATAAATAAAAATATAGAAAAATATCAGTAGTTTCTGCAGTTAAACAAGCTCTGGAAATCTGAAGGTACTCTTCAAATCCTTCGTTTTGGTTACTCGAGCGTTCCAATCGGACTTCGGTAATGCCATGAAATTAGGGTTTGATTCTCAGAAACTTATATGAATATACCATTTTCTCTGTAAAATTATATAGTTACTGACTGCAAATGATTTTCTGTGCAAAATAAAATACCGTAAGGGCTATTTATATTTACGGAATATTGGTACCCGTTGGATCATACCAGATATAAAATATTACATTTATTTGAGAGAACAGATCTAAATCCGTACCAGTAATAGGATAATTATCCAAATCTATATATTTTGTACTGTGGTCTAGGTCTCAGCGCTTTGGTTACACGTACTACAAGATGATAATATAATAGTTTAATAAAAAGATCTCGTTTCTCGAAAATACGGGTTTTATCAACTTACCGAAACGAATGTTGTATCGAAAATATTATGTTGGGACCCGCACGGGGAAAACCGTACGCCGGACCAAAAAGTCAAAACATGGAAAATGCTTAGAATATTGCAATTAGGTTAGGAAGGAGTTCTCAAAAGAGTTTCGGATTGTAAAAACGTAAGAATGGTTGAAGTCGGTTGGTTCCCGATTATACAAAATAGTTTTTAATTACTCAGAAAAATAATTTATTAAATCCATAAATCTTTTATAAAATCATAAAATAACATAAAAATTAATAGAAAAATATGACAATTATCTACACTTTATTTTGGACATATAAAAATTAAAATACTCAGATTATATCATATTCAAATATCCAAACACATATATCACTTAACAAATAATTCACAGAATAATCACAAAATTAATACAGAAAATTTATTTATCAGCAAAAATCATTACACGCTATATCCCATATATTACAAAAATGACAAGGTAAAAGGACGAGAATACATGATAAGGGCATGACGGAGGAACACAATTACCTATAACACACACATATTCACCCTATAGTTACTCCCCCATACCTACATTGTACTATGGGAGACACACACAAAAAATATTTGTTAACCAATACCAGAGCGTGGGAAAACTACCTTCGTAACACAATCAACACACATGTGAAACTCACTCATAAGAACAACATTATCCACTAGATAGATAAGATCATGCATCAAAATAAAACTCATATCTCTAACATCATTCATGGACCAATTAGACGCTTCTCTATGTCGTTTAAGTAGATTAATGACTTGAAATTCTTGGTTATGAACTTTGCTACTAGAAATAAGAACATCATGAGTTTCATTATCAACTACCAAAGGCTGATTAAGAGTGGAAAATAATTTAATAGGATCAAGTGTGGGTGGCTCACCTAATGAAGTCTTAATAATGGCCTTAGGATCAAAATAACTATCCTCAATTTGGATTTCATGCGCAAAACAAATGGCATTCAATTCCTCAAGCATCTCATCACAAGTGAAATTCTTATACAACTCATGCAATTCTCTGTTACTCTCATGATGAAGCGAAAATCTTCCTCAATAAGAGACTCAATGGCACTATCCTCAAGATTCGACCAAGACACAACCTTATTTATGAAGTTAACTCCTATATGTTGTTCAAAAAGCTCATTAGGTTCATTTTCTACATTAAAGATATTCAGATCTATCGACATATTTCCAAATGTGAGTTTCATCGAACCATTTCTAAAGTTAATAAAAGCATTAGAGGTGGCAAGAAAGGGCTGTCCTAAAATGACGGGGATTTAATTTTTGAGATTTTTGACTAGTTCGGTTTCTAGAACAACAAAATCAACGGGGAAGATAAATTCACCAATCTTAATGAACACATCTTCAACTATATCCTTAGAAGTTTTGACAGAATGGTCAGCTAATTGAAGAGTGATATTAGTATTTTTCAATTCACCTAAACCCAAGGCTTGATAGACATATAATGGAAGAAGATTCACACTGGCTCCTAAATCGAGTAAAGCTTTATCAATGAAGGTATTACCTATGACACAAGAAATGGTAGGACAACCATGATCCTTATACTTCAAAGGGATTTGATTTGACAATATAGAACTAACATGAGTGGTTAGGAAAGCTTTCTTAGGAACATCAATGGTTCTTTTATGAGTACACAAATCATTTAGACACTTAGCATAAGAGGGAACTTGTTGAATTGCATCTAAAAGAGGAATGTTAATCTTGACTTGCTTAAAGACTTCCAAAATATTATCTAACTAAGCAGATTGTTTGTTTGAGATAAGTCTTTGAGGAAACGGAGCTTTCGGCTTAAAGACTTTTTCACTAGACGCATTAGAGTGGGGTTTTGAAGGTGGTTCTTTGGATGATGATGACTCATTAGATTCAGAAGTTTCAGGATTTGAAGATTGTGGATGACTAGGATTCAAGAGTAGAGGATTTGGTTCAGATGTTAGCTTATCTTCCTGATGAGTATTAAGACCAACATGATTGTTGAATTGATTTCCAGACCTTAGAGATATGACGGAGTTCACATTTTCATGAGATCTTTGGTTTCGATGAAATTTAGGATTACCCTCGGGTTGACTAGGAGAATGATTTTCTCTCTCTCTCTCTCTCTCTCTCTCTCTCTCTCTCACTGATTGTGTTTGCCAGCTAATTAACTTGGACCTCTAGCTTAGATATGGCTTGTGTGATTACCCCTGGTCCAAGCTTTTGAAACCACTGCTGTGTGCTTTCCCTGAAAGTTGCAGCCAAGAGTCTGCATCTAGCCAAGTTTGGAACTTAGTATACATCCATCTATATGTTGAATCGAACCAGAAATTCCACCGGATCTAAACTTCCATGGAACTGAAGATCGCCAGTAGTGTTACGATATCTGAACGGTAGCAGCCTCTCTCACAGCCGCAGAGAATGGCGAAGGAATCTCGGCTATTACTGTTACCCTTCCCTCCAGATGATTGAGCAGCTTCTTCAGATCATTCACAATAAAGGTCCCCATGCCAGGGATAGTCTGCATGTTTGGTTGTGGATCCTGAGGTTGAGGTGGAGGTGGTACTACCTGATTTCCACCCGGAGGAGCCGGTTGTTGATTAGTATTTTCAGCATTAGTTTGTCCTCCTCCCAGTATCACTAGTATCTCTTGGTTTCGACCTTGATTCCCTTCCGGATCTTCTCCTTGTCCTCGGCCACGGCCCTGAGGAATCTCCCAATCATGTGTCTGAATATCCCTTCGATTGTCATCTCCCATATAATTATTTCTTTCAGCTCGATTATATATGCGAGTATACCTATAGCCACGATATTTGTTGTGACAATTTCCATCCAAGTATCTACCTCGGCCTCCGCCTCTTCCTCTCCACTGAAGTCTTCTCCAGCGATCACTTCCATAGCCACGACCGTACCTATTCATCGATCCACAGAGAGGAGCTCTCTCATGGTCGTGGTGCCGCTCCTGATTTTCAGTAGGATTCAGGGGCACACACGTTGAAACACGGGACGTCGCATCTCCTTGGTTGGTGTCTATCTACCATTCCAAAAGAAATATCCTTAGATCATAATCTCCCAAATGGATCCCCAAATGATCTTTAAGGGTAGCAAAACCTCGTTGCTCATTCACTAACATAGATTCCGCTTGCCACCGATCCTCCGGAGTTCGTCCAGAGCGGTGCGAGTGCGTAATTACTCGGTTATTAGCCCACGACACCTCTCGTCTATCAGTATCTTCATTGATAAGTTTAACGATCGGGGCTATGTTATTGGACTAATTCAGACGTCGTGACATTATTGCCACACGTTCACCTCTGGATTGGCCGCGGCCAACCGGAGCATCCCTCTCTGCCATGGGAGCCTTTCCAGATGCATGAGCAAAGCGGTTATAATGAAGACCCCTACTTGTCTTACGTTGTTCCACCGTGCTCAACCTTGAGTCTAAACCATTCAAGGTATCGGCCATACTATAAAGCTGCTCCAAGAAACCCGTGTTGCTAATCTGCACTGGTGGTTGGTCCCCAACGTTCGGGGTAGGACGATCCACTGGAGTAGGAACGTAGAGTTTATCATAACCCCGCTCAGAGCCTTCTTCAGAACTTTCTCCATCATAAGAACTTCCATCATGATATTGAGACACCTTTCCTCCTAGATGTAAATCTTGATTAGCCCCTCCTTCTAGCGCCAATTTGTTGACGGAGAAATTTGGTAGCAACAAAGTTTGAGGTTCGCAGCCGGAAACAAGATCTGTGATGGTGGTTCTTCATCGAAAAACATGAACAGTGTTTGGTGGTGGTGATTATTGGTGGCTAAGATTGCTTAAGGTTAGTGGTGGCTCTTTGCGCTATCAACTTCTGTGTTAGATATATTTGAGATGTCATGTCTAATATGTTTCATGTTTAGTTTTCAGATCTTAACAAACAAGAAATATCAGGACTTACTGGAATCAGTACTTACTGGAAGTCGGAACATAATATCATGACTTAAGATCATGTCAGAACTTTAGTACGGGAGAAATTACAGTTAAGGAAGGAAGCTGATTAACAGTAGAAGATCGAGACTAAAACAAAAGAAGATATGCATGGAAAGAATTAGAAGACTGGAAGACTTGTATAAGATATCTGATTGACATATTTTAGGAGACAGAATTATATTCCATATCAATTAGAAGTTATCTTGTAGCTGTGTAGTATATAAACACAGACATAGGTTTACACTATATGTGTTATCATTATCGAGATACATTATTCATTGTAACCTAGCAGCTCTTAGTGATATGTGTTCATCACTGAGAGAGAACAGCTCCATTGTAACAGAGTTTATTATATTGAATATATTTGTTTAATATTACTTGTGTTCAAGATCGATTTGATTGTAATAACACTATATTCAACCCCCTTCTACAGTGTTGTGTGACCTAACAATTGGTATCAGAGCTTATTTGTTAACACACATACAATAAAGATCCAAACAATCATGTCTAAAGAAGCACAAACTCCAACCAAGCCCACCAAAACTGAAGAAACTAAAAACACTCAAATGCACAGTCGATATGAGACTATTAGGGTTCCCATACTGAGACCTTCCGAGTATCCCATATGAAAAGTGAAGATGGCTATATTTCTGGAAGCTACAGATCCAGAATACCATAATAGGATTAATGAAGGACCATATAAGCCTACCAAGCTCTCTGTTGCAGTTGCAGATCAACCAGCAAAGTCCATACCAAAGGAGAAAGATGATTACACAGCTGAAGACATCTCATCTATTGCCAAGGATGCAAGGGTAAGGCATTTGCTGCATAGTGCCATTGATAATGTCATGTCAAACATGGTAATTAATTGCAAGACTGCAAAGGTGATATGGGATGCTTTCTGTAACACCCCCAAATCCGGGGTCGGGGATCCGGGTTGTCACGAGTTCCATTTCCCTTAATAATACCCAATCTTAATAAATAATCAACTACTCTGTACTATGACCCCACAATAAACACACACACCACAAGTTATAGTCTCAGAGATGAATATTCAAAAATAATCACAGGTCATTTTATTCCACAATTATCTGCCAATACACCTTAAAAGGGTTTCTGAATAATTTACATTTCTTTGCCATTATTACAATTCATAAATATACATAAATCTGGTACATCAAAAGTTGAAGCCTAGCCTATTGGTAGTTCCTACCTCAGCTACAGCGACATCAATGCCTATAGGAAACTGCAGAACGTTTCCTATCCGCTCGCGAATTGGGAGCTTGGTCCTGTTCATCTTTTCTATCTGTTGTTGTGTGATGAAAGAAGAAAGCAAGGGTGAGCAGCAAGCCCACCAAAATAATATGTATAATGATTAACAATATATGAGCCTTCTCATAGTACTCATGAAAGTCTTGGTCAAAAGAAATGAACCAAGTTTGATATCTTAATGCGATGAAGTCGCAAAATATTAAGTATATATACATATATACTTTTCAAAATCTTGGAAGTCCTCTTCCATGCATAATATACACAGAGTTCCAGTTTATAATTGTATAAAAATAAATATCGTTGCAAGGTGATCTCATATATCTAACCTTGTCTCAATGTTTTTCTGAAAATCTTTGACATGCATAAGATAATCATTTACTAGATATAAGTTTAAAAGATGAAGTTACAAGATACTCCAATATACTTATATCTTTTCCAAATACTACTTGAACTACCACCGTTCAAGTTATAATGAGCTTCCAAAAGTTCATCACATAGATGAGACTACAAGACAAGATTTGAATAGATTCAATCTTTGAATATCATTATAAATAATGAAGTTACGAGATACTTCATTAAGTCCCGATATATATATACACCTATATATATATATACGTTTCCTGAAAACCTCTGTCATGTAAAGTATGAACAGAATTGCAATATCCAATAAATTTGGAAAGGAAAGAATTTTGGCATAAACCTGATATCTTGCTGATCAGGCAAAGATACCAATAAGTAACCTTTTCTACTAGTAGATGGATGAATCCCCCACCGGTCATCACCCTGGCCACATAAGGACCTTGTGCTGGACCGCCACCCGGCCTCTTACGCGTTGATGGACTACCACCCAGCCACTTACACTTTGATAGACCGTACCCCGGCCTGTCGCTTATGCCGACTCAATTAGAGGGACTTACTTCCCGAACGTTAGGCAAGTAATCAAATTGTTTTCTCAAAACAGCAACCACGTTGCGAATGTAAAATATACCACAGAGCCGAATCCCCCAGGTTTTGAGCGAGTATTTAAATCCCCTTCGAAAGGAGGATCTTAAATATAAAAGAATGAGTTTTGGGATCCGCCCTAACTTTTAGAAATCATTTTGAAGACTCGAAAACATTTTTAAGAATGTTTGGAATACTGCTGATTTATTAAAATAAATTAGTCCCGATATATTAGAAATATCTGAATATTATTATTTAAATAATATTCTCATAAAGATAATCCTTATTAAAATATTCGAAGTAGAAGTTTTAAAACTCATACTTGAAATGGATATTAAATAACCAAAGATATACTTATACGAAAGTACTATCTTTATTTGAATAATCGATAATAAGTTTAATTATCGAAACATTATTCTTTAATAAAATAAAGAATATTATTAAATAATAAGCGAAGTCATAATACCTCGAATGAATATTATAAATAATATTCATTAAATAAAATAAAGTGAGTCATACATCCTCAAATGAATATTCAATTAATAATCATTAAATATAGTAAACAAAGTCATAAGTCCTCGAATGAATATTCAAATAATATTCATTAATTAATATAAAGTTAAAGTTATCGAATAAACCTTATTCGATTAATAGTTTTGAAAACTATAACCATATATATATATAAAAATATATATTATACTCGGGAACATTGACTCCCGGTTTTGAAATATGTTCACCTTTGGGTCCCCTATACTAAGGGTAAACTCAAATACCGCTTATCTCTAGCATAGGTATTATGCACCTATAAGCATTTGAACCAACAGATATATAAATCAAGAATATGAAACAGGCATGCATATATACCATATCACATGCTACAATATATCGCAAGAATATGCTAATAACAAATATGCATTTACCACAAGATCATGCATATACACATATACATCACAACAACAGTTATACGGGTAGAAAACTTGCCTGAGTGCTCCCGGATAGGCTTAAGCTTAGAGTGGGTCCGATAACCTATGAACAACAACATAAGTCAGAATTAAACCCCGGTCGCTTAAGAAACTAGACTTTAACCATTTAGAGTCCTAACGTTCGCTTTCGCGCTTAACGATTTACTTAAGTCGCTCGAGTATCCTCGGCTCCACCATTTTTAATAAATTAACCATTAAGGGTTTTAAGGCGATTCTTTCGCGAGTGTCTTACCAACTATCTAATACACTTTACATAAATGATTCATACTCCCATTTAGTCCTTTAAGGTCTTTAACCTATGTTCCAAAGTAAGGCGAGTGGTAACGGTTCGGTCGCGAAACACCGTTACTTAAAACGGTCGTTTCTCCTAAACCGTACATCGGAATCAAACGAACTACATATCAAAACGAAGCTCGTAACATGAACTATCTAATCAAGGCAATGGTCAAAACCTAACAGTGAGTTCACGGGTCCTAATGTTAAGAACAAAAATAGCCTAAAGTAAATCGGACATTACGAAGGCTATGTTTACGCGATTTCCCAAAATTTTACCAACCAATTCAACACCAAATCATCACCAATCAATCCCAATACAACCATATGACCATATAACTTATCAACCACTTTAAACCATTTAAACCAAGCTCAAATCATACCATGAATCATCAAGAACAACTAGTGCTACTTTTTAACTCCAAAATCAACAAAAGCACTTAACCACTAAGATCTCAACATGACAAAACAACTACTACACTTAATCTCTCATTCCATCATTATAATCATTTATACCAAACAACTAAATGCTAAGATAATGAAGAGTTATACCTTCCTTGAAGCTTTTAATCCATGAAAGATCCTTGGAATGCCCATGGAAGCCTTAATCTAACCTCCTACAAGCTTGTTCTTTCAAAGAAATCAAGAACATAAAAATTAATTTCAAGAAAGTACTATTCACCATCTTCTTGAATGATTTATAGGAAATGCTAGGAAAGGATTTTGAAGCTAAGATTTCTAGGAAGTATGTAACTTAACTAGGAGAAGCTAGGATAATTACCTTATAAATTAGCAAGTGGAGGAGCTTGGACTTCCCTTTTGCTAAGAAAGAAGCCGAGAGCTTCATGAAGAAAATGGAGTGTTTTGTGTTTTTTGTGATTTGTTTTGATTTGCCTTGGTTGTTTTTGTTTTGATTTTGGTTAATTACCTTATTAACCTTGAACTTTGTGTGGTTATCATTCAACCACACCTCCTTCCCCTTATGTCATGCTTATGTCATGCTTATGATGTCATCATCCCTTACTTGCCCTCTTCTTATTGGTTGGATGACCTCATCATCCCTAACCTCCTTGATTAACTCCTAATTGTTTGCCTAATGACCGCTGATCTGTTATACGGTTCGCTTAACTTTCGTTCTCGTTTCTCGTTTGAGGGATCATACCCGGGATCTTATTACTTAGGTTCTCTTAACCTTTCTCAATATATTATATCCCTTTTATGATCCTCTCTTATAATCCTTGAATTTAAATCCTTTTTATCCTGTTACCTTATACTCAATTCTTTCGGTATCTGGTGGATTTTCAGGAAAAATCAAAGTGTTCGGATTTGGATTCTGACGATCTTTACATACACTTATATCCCATATAAAGTACTAATAAGATCTCAGAATAACAATAGAAGAACCCCTACATAGTGTGGCATGAAAAGTTTTCTCATTCAGCATAATCTGCAAAATCACTATTCATAAGGGTTTCAAAAATTCCAAAATTTGGGGTTATTACAGTCTCCCCTCCTTAAAAGGATTCCGTCCCGGAATCAGATAGAAAATAAATAGGGATACTCTCTTAACTTTGCACTTTCTAACTCTCGAGTAAATTTTCCCACATTGTGGTTCTTTCATCAAACTCTGAATAGTTTGATAACCCTTCTCCTAAGCACTTGTTCCTTTTCACTCTATAACCCTTCCTGGTTGCTCCATATAGGTTACGTCGGGTTGCATGTCTATGCGCTCATATGTCCCTATTTATCTGGCATCCGAATTACACTTCCTTAACATTGATACGTGGAACATGTTAAGAACTTGCTACATGTTCGGGGGTAGGGCTAGCTCATATGCTAGCTTCCCAATACGTCTTAATATATCCAAGGGTCCAACAAATTGTAGACTTAGCTTTACTTTCTTTCCGAACCTCATCAATCCTTTCTAAGGGATACCTATAACATTACTAGGTCCCCTATTTCATACTCTTTGTCCTTTCGAGTCAAATCAGCATACCTCTTATGTCCATCTTGGGTTACTACCAGCCGTCCTCTGATTAGATCTATTATATCCCTGGTCCTTTGGACTACTGCGGGTCCGAGCATCTTGCGTTCTGATAAGTGGCATTTTATACCACTTAGAACGTCTTAAAATGGCTTAAATTGGTGTCTTGAAATCAAGTATTTTGTGTATTTGATGCGTTTTTCTAGTGTTTATGCATTTCAGGGTATTAGTTGCATTTCGGAGGAGGAATCATCAAGAATAAGCCTTGGCATGTGTTCACCATTGCGAGAGGAAAAGAACGGGCAGATTACGGCGAAAAAATGGAGCAAACCTGGAATTTTTCCAGTAGGGTCCTGCGCGCCCGCGCAGCAATGCTGAGCGGCCGCGCAGCAGCCTTGCGCGCCCGCGCAGAAATGCTAAGCGGCCGCGCAGGGTAGGGGAAAAAGCTGAATTATTTTAGACTTCTACTTCTGTTTGGCTTCCAACTTCTATGTAATCTGAGTTTTATGGGACTATTATATAAGTAGATTTGAGACGTTTTCATAGGAAATATGAAGGAGATTATGTTTTAGATTGTGTTTGGCGCAAGAAGCGAAGGAGATAAGGAAGAAGACCGATTTAGCACACTGCAGCGAAGAGGAAGCATATTTTCTTGTGATTCTTGTTTCGTTGTAACGTTGGATGCTAGTTTTCTTGCTTTGACTTATTTACTATTGTGACGTACTCTGTTTTAATATAATTAGTTTAGTTATTATTTTCTTGTGTTGTTTATCATGATTTCATATGAACCCATGATGGCGATAAGTTCTATTATGGGCTAATCATGATCATGGGGTTGCAACGGATTTATTATGGAATTCTTTAGTTAATTGTTTAATACTTTAGTGTGTGATGATTGCATGATATCTAGTATTGGTTGTGCGTATTCGTCTTATGTGCGTCGCGAACATATAAGATAGGGTGTTAATCTCTTGTGAAGCGACGGTGGATCTTGAGATTTAGAACTTGCCATGCTAGCATAGGTTCATGTACGTTGTGCATGATTAGTGGGTAACTCTAACAGTTTTATTTGCCCTATGTAATCAAAAGGGATAACTTGTGCTTAAATCATTGTGTTGTCAATTTCTGTAGACATATAGGAACTCAACATGATTGATGACTATTCAACTTCTATCTTTATTGTGGATGCTTGGTAGAATGGTATTAGTACAATGAAAGTTGGCTTTTATCAGTTTCGTGTTATTCGATTAATGTCATCACTGTCACATGCTAAAGGTAATAACAATGGCTATAGAAGGAAGTAATAATGAAGTTGTGATCTCATGAGTGTTTTATTATTGATAAATTGAAGTGTTAGTTAAGTGGTTAATTAAGTAGTTAATTATAGTTAATATTTAATCAACAATTTTAAGTGTTATTATCTTAACATTGAGAAGTAGTCATACATTGGTGAGTGAGTTTAATTAGACAATAACTTAGTCTGAGTCTCTGAGGGAACGAACTAGAAAGTATTCTATATTACTTGCGAACGCGTATACTTGCGTGAATATTAGTGCATGTTTTCGCCCTAACAAGTTTTTGGCGCCGCTGCCGGGGACTCGGCGTATTTGTTTAGTTTATGTACTTACCATCATTGGTCATTAGGACTCAGTGATTAGGACGTAGTAGTTAATTACTCTTTTCGGTTGTGTTTCAGGTACTTTAGCAAGCGTTTATGCAAACTCGTTCTCGTGCTCGCAAGAGGACCTTAGATACAGCTGAGGAGAAAGACGAAGTTCTTGATACTCCGGAGAAGTTAGATTTTGAGGATTCGGATTCAGGAACTGAGCAGAAAGAACCAGTAAATATGGGAGATCGTATTGTTCAAGCTGATCCAGCTCTTATGGATTTTTCTCGGCCTAAAATTGATGACATTCAGTCAAGCATCCTTCATCCGGCTATTCAAGCTAACACCTTTGAAATCAAGCCGGGCACTATTCAGATGGTGCAGAATTCTGTTTCTTTTGGAGGAGCGGCAACTGAAGACCCCAACATGCACATAAGGAATTTTGTCGAGATCTGCAGCACTTTTAAGTATAATGGCGTGACTGATGAGGCTATCAAGTTGAGGCTTTTCCCATTCTCACTGAGGGATAAAGCTAAAGATTGGTTACATTCTGAACCAGCTGGGTCCATCACTACGTGGCAAGATCTTGCGCAAAAGTTTCTGGTGAAGTTTTATCCAATGGCAAAGACTGCTGCTATGAGGAGTGCTCTTACTCAGTTTACGCAGCAACCTACAGAATCTATGTGCGAGGCTTGGGAACGCTACAAGGAAATGTTGAGAAAATGTCCACATCATGGAATGCCGGATTGGATGGTAATCACTGGTTTTTATAATGGTTTGGGGGCCCAATCTCGGCCCATGCTCGATGCAGCAGCTGGAGGCGCCTTATGGGCTAAAAGCTATACTAAGGCGTATAATCTTATCGAGACGATGGCTGCAAATGAGCATCAAAACCCAACTCAGAGGATGACGTCAGGCAAGGTAGCATGTATTCTGGAAGTTGATGCAGCCACCGCTATTGCAGCCCAGCTCCAAGCGCTATCAATGAAGGTTGATTCTTTGGCTACGTATGGAGTTAATCAAATAGCTATGGTTTGTGAGCTTTGTGCAGGTTTTCATGCTACGGATCAGTGTTCTCTTGTCAACGAATCTGTTCAGTATGTGAATAATTATCAGCGACAACAGCAGCCTGTGCCAGCGACCTATCATCCTAACAACAGAAATCATCCAAATTTCAGCTGGGGGAATAATCAGAATGCTATTCAGCCAACATATCAGCAAGGAGTAAGTAAACAGTTTAACCCACCTGGATTCCAGCAACCACAGCAGTATGCTACAAGGCAATCATATCCTCAACAGGGAAGTGCAGCTGCACCTACTAGTGCTGATTTTGAGGAACTTAAGCTGTTGTACAAGAGTCAGGCGGTTTTTATCAAGACCTTGGAAAATCAAATCGGTCAATTAGCCAATGCAGTGCTCAATCGTCAACCTGGCACTCTTCCCAGTGACACGGAAGTACCAGGCAGGAAGGAAGCTAAAGAGCAAGTCAAGGCTATTACCTTAAGGTCTGGAAAAGTAGCTGATGCTGAAAAGGCAAAAGAAGTCGAAGCTGAAGTTAGAGATGAAGAATCTAAGCAAAAGGAGAAAGTGGCGGAACCAAAGAAGACTACTGTTGAACACACTCTGCCTGAGGCTAATACAGGGGAGAAACAACTCTATCCTCCACCACCTTTTCCTAAGAGATTGCAACAACAAAAGCTGGATAGACAGTTCGGGAAGTTTCTGGAGGTGTTCAAGAAACTTCACATCAATATACCTTTCGCTGAGGTGCTGGAACAAATGCCTAGTTATGCGAAGTTTATGAAGACTATTCTTTCAAGGAAGGTGAAACTGGATGACCTTGAAACCGTTGCTCTCACGGAAGAATGCAGCGCGGTTCTGCAACAAAAGTTACCACCAAAACTGAAAGATCCAGGAAGCTTCACCATTCCTTGCACCATTGGCAATCTAACTTTTGACAAGTGCCTTTGTGATTTGGGAGCAAGCATTAATCTGATGCCGTTGTCGATCTTTAAAAAGCTGGATCTGCCTGATCCAAAACCCACATACATGTTGCTACAATTGGCGGACCGTTCCATTACTTACCCAAGGGGCATAGTTGAGGATGTGCTCGTCAAGGTGGATAAGCTCTTCTTTCCTGCTGATTTTGTTATTCTGGATTTTGAGGAAGATAAGAAGATTCCCATAATCTTGGGGAGGCCTTTCTTGGCTACTGGCCGTACCTTGATAGATGTGCAAAAAGGGGAACTTACTATGCGGGTCCAAGATCAGGATGTGACCTTCAACGTATTCAAGGCAATGAAATTCCCTACAGAAGATGAGGAGTGCTTAAAAGTGGATGTGATTGATTCTGCGGTTACTTCGGAACTCGATCACATGCTAATGTCTGATGTATTGGAAAAGGCCTTAGTGGGGGATTTTGACAGCGATGATGAAGATAACAACGAGCAATTACAATATCTGAACGCTTCTCCATGGAAGCGAAAGCTCGACATACCATTTGAATCTCTTGGTACTTCTGACCTTAAGAATGTTGAAGGGAAGCTCAAACCATCAATAGAGGAAGCACCTACCTTGGAGCTCAAACCATTACCTGAACACTTGAGGTATGCTTTTTTAGGTGATTCATCTACGTTACCTGTTATTATTTCAGCTGACCTTTCAGGTAGTGAGGAAGACAAGCTCTTAAGGATTTTGAGAGAATTTAAATCGACTATAGGATGGACCATAGCAGACATCAAGGGGATAAGTCCTTCATATTGTATGCATAAAATTCTGTTAGAGGAAGGTAGTAAGCCAACTGTGGAACAGCAGCGAAGACTGAACCCGATCATGAAGGAGGTGGTGAAGAAAGAAATTCTGAAATGGCTAGATGCAGGCATCATTTATCCTATTTCTGACAGCTCGTGGGTGAGCCCCGTGCAATGTGTACCTAAGAAAGGAGGTATCACTGTGGTCGCAAATGAAAAGAATGAGCTCATCCCTACTCGAACAGTTACAGGATGGAGAGTATGCATGGATTATAGAAAATTGAACAAAGCCACAAGGAAGGATCACTTCCCTCTCCCATTCATTGATCAAATGCTTGACAGATTGGCGGGACATGAGTATTTTTGTCTTCTGGATGGTTATTCTGGGTATAATCAGATTTGTATTGCACCAGAGGATCAGGAAAAGACTACCTTCACTTGTCCATTTGGCACATTTGCTTTTCGTAGAGTTTTGTTTGGGTTATGTGGCGCCCCGGCCACCTTTCAGAGATGTATGATGGCTATATTCTCTGACATGATTGGAAATAACGTCGAAGTGTTCATGGATGACTTCTCTGTCTTTGGACACTCATATGATGAATGTTTGAATAATCTGCGCGCCGTACTCAAAAGATGCGTGGAAACTAATTTGGTGCTTAATTGGGAGAAATGTCATTTTATGGTGCGTGAAGGCATTATCCTTGGGCATAAGGTCTCTAGCAAAGGTCTGGAGGTGGACAAGGCCAAGGTGGGAGTCATTGAAAATCTTCCCCCACCTAATTCGGTGAAAGGAATCCGTAGTTTTCTCGGTCATGCGGGTTTTTATCGGCGATTTATCAAGGACTTTTCAAAGATATCTAAGCCATTGTGCAATTTACTTGAGAAAGATGTGCCTTTCAAATTTGATGATGAATGTTTGGCAGCATTCGAGACGCTCAAGGAGAATTTGATCACGGCACCAGTTATTACAGCACCAGATTGGACAGAACCGTTTGAGATGATGTGTGATGCGAGTGACTATGCGGTAGGTGCAGTTCTGGGACAGCGCAAGAAAAATCTCTTCCATGTGGTCTACTATGCGAGTAAGACTTTAAATGGGGCCCAATTGAACTACACCACTACTGAGAAGGAGCTTTTGGCTATAGTCTTTGGCTTTGAGAAATTTTGATCTTATCTGCTTGGTACGAAAGTGACAGTATTCACTGATCATGCAGCTATTCGCTATCTGGTTTCTAAGAAGGATTCAAAGCCGAGACTCATTCGTTGGGTGCTTTTACTTCAAGAATTTGAGTTAGAGATCAAAGATAGAAAAGGTACTGAGAATCAAGTAGCTGACCATCTCTCTAGGTTGGAGAATCCCGATTCTACTTCACAAGATAGGACGTTAATCAATGAATCTTTTCCTGATGAGCAGTTGTTTGCAATTCAGGAGGAAGAACCATGGTTTGCAGATATTGTAAACTATCTTGTCAGCAATATAATGCCGCTTAATTTGACATCCGCTCAAAAGAAGAAGTTTCTGCATGAGGTGAAGTGGTATATGTGGGATGAACCATATTTGTTTAGACAGGGAGCTGATCAGATCATCAGGAGATGTATCCCGTTCTGTGAGACGGAGGGGATATTACGAGACTGCCATTCCACGGTTTATGGTGGACACTATGGAGGTGAGAAGACGGCAGCTCGTATTCTGCAAGCAGGTTTTTTCTGGCCTACTTTGTTCAAGGATGCTCATCAGTTTGTTTTAAGGTGTGATCGTTGCCAAAGAGTGGGAAATTTGTCATGGAAGGATGAGATGCCATTAAATGTGATGCTTGAAGTCGAGGTCTTTGATGTATGGGGAATCGATTTCATGGGGCCTTTTATCTCGTCTTGCAATAATCAGTACATCTTGCTGGCAGTCGATTATGTCTCAAAATGGGTCGAAGTTAAAGCTTTACCGACAAATGATGCAAAGGTAGTACTAAATTTTCTTCATAAGCAAATTTTCACAAGGTTTGGAGCGCCTCGGGTAATCATAAGTGATGAAGGATCGTATTTTTGCAACCGTAAGTTCACTTCTATGATGCAGCATTATAATGTGAATCATCGAGTAGCTACTGCCTATCATCCGCAAACAAATGGTCAAGCGGAAGTGTCTAACAGAGAGATAAAGCGCATTCTAGAGAAGGTCGTTTGTCCGTCAAGGAAGGATTGGTCTTTAAAGCTCGATGAAGCTATTTGGGCTTACAGAACAGCATACAAAACTCCACTTGGGATGTCACCGTTTCAGTTGGTGTACGGTAAGGGATGTCATCTACCGGCGGAGCTTGAGCATAAGGCCTACTGGGCATTGAAGAAATTGAACCTGGATTTAGATGCAGCTGGTAAGAAAAGAATGCTTCAGCTTAATGAACTTGATGAATTTCGACTTCAAACGTACGAGAATAACAAAATGTATAAGGAAAAGGTGAAGAGGTGGCACGATAGGAAGCTACATCCTAAGTTATTTGTGCCAGGGCAACAAGTTCTGTTATTCAACTCTCGGCTCCGATTTTTTCCTAGGAAGTTGAAATCAAGGTGGTCTGGACCTTTTATTGTCAAAACTGTGTTTCCACATGGAGTGGTGGAAATTTTTGAGAATGATTCGGACCAAGCATTCAAGGTTAACGGTCAGCGGTTGAAGCACTACTATGGGGACATAGCAAACCGAGAGGTGGTTAGTGCCATTTTGTTGACTACTTGAGAAAGGTACGGAACGTCAAGCTAATGACGAAAAAGAAGCGCTGCGTGGGAGGCAACCCATGAATTGTTGTTACAGGAACCCTTAGAAGTTAATAACCTATCCAAAAACACAAAAAAATCAGAAAACAGGGGCTGAAATTTTTTTTTTCCAGAGACCCTCTGCGCGCCAGCGCAGCTATGCTGAGCGGCCGCGCAGCTTGCTGCGCGCCCGCGCAGAAATGCTGAGCGGCCGCGCAGGGGTCGAGTTCCAGAAAATTTTTTACAGTTCAGAAAAAAAAAAAACAAAACACAAAAACCCATCACAGCCCATAAACCCACGAATTCTTTTCCCATTACCCCATGATTTTATCCCTCAACCCCACTCCTAATCTAATTTAACCTACTCCACACCCTATATATACATACACCTATCCCATATATCTCCCACAAACTTCCTACACTTAAACCCTCTCATAAACATCAAAAATCAGTTCTTACACACTTTTATTCACAAATCAATGGCACCCAAGAGAGCACACACTATTGACAGCAGCAGCACAGTTCCTACTGCTGATTCATCAAGGGGTACTGCTGCAAGGCCTCGGTTAACTGACAGAGCTGCGGAGGAGGAGTACACTAGGCTATTGGGGAAGCTGATTCTGAAGGAGAGGGGGTTTTTACCATCAGGGAGGGATGGTGAGTTGTTGCCCATGATTGCAGAGAAGGGGTGGATAGCTTTTTGTGAGTCACCCGAAGCAGTACTGATGAGTGTTGTTCGCGAGTTCTACGCGAACGTGAAGGCTGAAAAGAATGGGTTTTCTGTAGTTCGTGGGCTGACGGTTGATTATCATCCTGCGGCGATTCGCCGTGTGATTGGACAGCGAGAGAGGAAGCCCGAGGAGGAGAACTGGAATGAAAAGACTGCTGAGGATTTTGACTTGGATTTGATTTGTGCGACTCTCTGTCGACCGGGCACAGTTTGGAACCGCAGTCCAGCCAATAATGAGTATCGTCACTTTCCGGCGATCGCCATGAACAGGTATGCCCGTGCATGGAATACATTTATATGTGCTAATATTTTGCCTTCTTCACATGCACACGAGGTCACAGTTGAGAGAGCACAGTTGTTGTGGGGAATTCTGAATGAGGAATACTATGTGGACCTTGGTGAGTTTATCTACCAAGGAATTCTGAAGTTTTTGAGGGGAGCAAAGCATATGAACATCCCTTATGCATCCACGGTTACGAAGCTATGCCGAGCAGTAGGAGTGAACTGGCCGGCTCATGAGCAGTTGCAGTTGCCAGCAGCTCCGATAGATTCTGGCACTCTGAATGGGATGCAGGAGTGGACCGGTGGTGAGCCTGAGGAGCATGGGCTGGGTTATCGTCTTCCAGGAGGACGTCCAACACGAGGTGCTACTATGGCTAGGCCAGGGCGTGGTGAGGCTGGTTCTTCGAGAGCTCAGGAGGGTGCTGGGATGGGTGATGCCTAGTATAGGAGGCTTTCACGGCGGATGGATGCCATGTATGAGACGCAGAGCAGGTTTGCTCAGGAGCTCACTCTTGCGTTAGGGACTGCTTTTCGAGGCCTTGGAGCTGATATCCAGTGGCCAGTTTTTGGTGAGGACTCTATATACCCGCCGCCTGATACTCCACCCACTGAGGGTGAAGATGATGATGACTCCGAGTAGGTATACCCTGTGTTCCTTTCTACTACCTTCACTGGGGACAGTGAAGATTTTAAGTTTGGGGGTGGTAGTTAAGGAATATTTTGTGTGTGTCATATAGCTGCATATTCATGATAGTTAGTTCATATAGTTGCCTAATTTTTGCCATATAGTTTTTTTTATATAGCTTTATTTGTTTGTCATATCATATAGCTCATGCATATACCATGATCCCTTTTGCAATGATTTATCGACTGAATTGTGATATTGATGCGAGTGTAGTGATAACATTAAAGTGATATTAAGTTGTGTAGGTTGATATGCATGCTAGAAGCACTTGTATTTTCATTAAGTCTTAGAGAATGCTTAAGGGCTAGATTGTTGTTATGATCTGATTATTTTCGAGGATAATCTATTTATTATGCTTAGAATTTGATAATAGGTTCTTAGTGGTAAAGGCATGAAAAAGAAAAAAAAAATAGAGTAAAAATGGAATTTGTTGCTAGATGTGGCTAGGCGTCAAATGGCTAGTAGCCGGCTCGCATGTTATGCGAGTAGTCTAGGGTTGAGCAAGATGGAGCGAAACGCACTTGCTCAGAAAAGAAAAGAAAAAAAAAATTTTTTTTTTTGCATAATTGATCAAGAGTGGGCTCTTTGGTATTCGAGTTATTAAGTTCTTAGAGGACTTTGTGCCTAGTGACCTAAGGCTTTTAGAGTCTGGGATCCGCTAACCTAACACTCGTTACATGGATACCATTGTATAAGTCTTTTGTGGACCTCACTCATTGCACGGTCAAATAAGCATTTGAGTTGTAAATAAAAAGCACGATTCCGTAGTAAGCTCCAGAGTTCTTGTAGTGTTGTATATCACTTTGTGCCTAGAATTTTTATTCTTTGTATAATCGTAGGATTGCCTTGAGGATAGTCTAGTCATAGTAATTGGTCTAGTTCCGAAGCATATCTGTTAAGCATTTGCACACACCACGTTTCTGGCTGTATGTTCGTTTGCATGAGTTTATTGATCTTTAGTGTCTAACTGCATTCGTTGAGACGTGACAATTTGGTTGGTTAATTGTAGTAAGGGGGATCGTTGCATTTTCATATAGATTGCATTCATGCATATTTTTATTTGTTTTGAGTCTGTGATGCTTGAGGACAAGCATCGATTTAAGTTTGGGGGTGTGATAAGTGGCATTTTATACCACTTAGAACGTCTTAAAATGGCTTAAATTGGTGTCTTGAAATCAAGTATTTTGTGTATTTGATGCGTTTTTCTAGTGTTTATGCATTTCAGGGTATTAGTTGCATTTCGGAGGAGGAATCATCAAGAATAAGCCTTGGCATGTGTTCACCATTGCGAGAGGAAAAGAACGGGCAGATTACGGCGAAGAAACGGAGCAAACCTGGAATTTTTCCAGTAGGGTCCTGCGCGCCCGCGCAGCAATGCTGAGCGGCCGCGCAGCAGCCTTGCGCGCCCGCGCAGAAATGCTGAGCGGCCGCGCAGGGTCGGGGAAAAAGCTGAATTATTTTAGACTTCTACTTCTGTTTGGCTTCCAACTTCTATGTAATCTGAGTTTTATGGGACTATTATATAAGTAGATTTGAGACGTTTTCATAGGAAATATGAAGGAGATTATGTTTTAGATTGTGTTTGGCGCAAGAAGCGAAGGAGATAAGGAAGAAGACCGATTTAGCACACTGCAGCGAAGAGGAAGCATATTTTCTTGTGATTCTTGTTTCGTTGTAACGTTGGATGCTAGTTTTCTTGCTTTGACTTATTTACTATTGTGACGTACTCTGTTTTAATATAATTAGTTTAGTTATTATTTTCTTGTGTTGTTTATCATGATTTCATATGAACCCATGATGGCGATAAGTTCTATTATGGGCTAATCATGATCATGGGGTTGCAACGGATTTATTATGGAATTCTTTAGTTAATTGTTTAATACTTTAGTGTGTGATGATTGCATGATATCTAGTATTAGTTGTGCATATTCGTCTTATGTGCGTCGCGAACATATAAGATAGGGTGTTAATCTCTTGTGAAGCGACGGTGGATCTTGAGATTTAGAACTTGCCATGCTAGCATAGGTTCATGTACGTTGTGCATGATTAGTGGGTAACTCTAACAGTTTTATTTGCCCTATGTAATCAAAAGGGATAACTTGTGCTTAAATCGTTGTGTTGTCAATTTCTGTAGACATATAGGAACTCAACATGATTGATGACTATTCAACTTCTATCTTAATTGTGGATGCTTGGTAGAATGGTATTAGTATAATGAAAGTTGGCTTTTATCAGTTTCGTGTTATTCGATTAATGTCATCACTGTCACATGCTAAAGGTAATAACAATGGCTATAGAAGGAAGTAATAATGAAGTTGTGATCTCATGAGTGTTTTATTATTGATAAATTGAAGTGTTAGTTAAGTGGTTAATTAAGTAGTTAATTATAGTTAATATTTAATCAATAATTGTAAGTGTTATTATCTTAACATTGAGAAGTAGTCATACATTGGTGAGTGAGTTTAATTAGACAATAACTTAGTCTGAGTCTCTGAGGGAACGAACTAGAAAGTATTCTATATTACTTGCGAACGCGTATACTTGCGTGAATATTAGTGCATGTTTTCGCCCTAACACGTTCTTACAACTTCATCCTAATATAAGGGAGATCGACATTGTCTTCCCTCAAGGATCTCATAAGGCGATGTATCAATACTGACATATGATCTATTGTCATAAGAAAACTCACTCCGTGTTAAGTGACCATTTCAAATTCTTTCAAGTCTATTGCACAGACTCTCATCATAGCTTCTAGCATTATAGCTTTTGCTTCTCAATACCCATTCTTTTCCAGTTCGTAGTCATTAATATCTTCCTTACCTAATACTATACTGGTCATACTTTTGCTCGTTAGCGTTCTATAACCTTTTAATAACCACGTCAACCTCAGTATCACGAATGTGTTAGATTCGGAATACCACCGTACTAATACTACTCCTTTCTAGCTGCTTCTATCTTTGAAAGCTTGATCCATCGTATAGAAGTAAAATAATTCATTGAGAGATCACTATGATCATGAACACTTGTTACATTGCATAGTATCACAGAAGGTGGCCAGCCTTTAGTACTTGACAAGCAATTAAACAATAGCTGGTATCCTACTCGGCTTCTATCACACAGATAGATAGTCATTCGGCAATACCTCCCCTTCTGGAAGGGTTGTTCTTCTCAGTTTATATGAAATGAAAAGAAGAGAAAAGAACGAATTGAAGAGAATTGTATATATGAAAGAAAATATACTGCCACAAAATATCTGGCTTGGAACCTACCTCTGAACTATAGAGGTTTGTCATAGGAGAACAAAACATATGTGTATATATATCAAGTATTATCGCATCGCATTTCACATGCTTAAATATTTTTGCTATTCCGTCCATCATTCTATGAACCCATGCTCTTGCTCGAGCTTATAAACAATCACCATTAAAACTTCCTCGACAGCGAAAATCGAATCTGGGATTTCATTCTAGACATCATCGTTACTAGAATTCTATGCTTGTACTGCAACCTTCCTCATATAGTAACACGACTCTCTATTGATAAGAAGGAATGAATACTCAATAGGTAAATAATCGACCTAGTTTTTCTATCAAAGATAACTTATACGTCAACACGACCCGATTAGTGGTACTTAAACTCAACCTCAATTCCAATACAACTCTCACGGTTGTAATCGACTCATTACTCGCAGAATCATTGCTGCATTACTATGGTCCACCACTGACCTACTGTCGTCATTCACTTTCCATGAAATCTTAATATCTAACCATACAGAGTCCATACATGTCGTATAGAATACTTCTAAGGAGTTAACATAACCACCAATCACAATTCATGAGAACACTCCAAACTCTGACGTACTTTCATGACATGAAGTAGATAAAATTGCAGAAGAGTTTCAGTCAAAGCAACGATAGCAGGTTAATACCATTCTTAATCGTATGCCTTAAATAGAAGACTTAACTCAAGGGTTCGTCTAGTCCTTTTTGAAACATGGTCCTGGCTTATCTCAAGATAGTATCTTCTGAGATAGATAGCCCGCTCATGGCGATTACACGAATTAAACCTTTACCAACTACTATTACGGTTGGGTATTGCACAGTCATCAGAAGGAATGTCAATCTTCCAAACCATAATACAACCTTCATAGCTTTAACCATCATCACTGTATTCTTTTGGCACAAGCGCCTATAATTATCCTCTTACCTTTAAAGTGTCGGCCACCTCTTTGGCCTTTCCTGATAGTAAAATATTCCTTACAGTCAATGTCATTTTAACCACCTCCAAATAAATTTTCTACCTCATTTCAATCACAGCTTATGTGAAGATGTTTTCCTTAAAATCTGATGAGTAAAAAAAAATATCACCATTTTTCCATAAGTTATTGCCTCCGTCTTTAGAGGTTAATCACTGTCACGACTGACTCTCAATCATACTTAGAACATCTTTTATCTTAAGTCCTAATTGCCCTGAACAATTTCGACCATTACTGGTTCGATCCATACTTTCTCGTGGTTTAACACGTGCCCCACTTGGCATCATTATAATTACGTCATATTTCCTTTATCAACATTTCTATTTTTGAGAATTTTGAATATTACCTTTTTCCTTGTAAAACCTCTAAGGTTATCCTTGAATCGTTCCTCCTGTATTCCCTAGATACAGGGCATACCAAAATACCATTTACTAATACTAGAACCATTGTCTATTTACTTCTGAAAAAATTTCTCTACTGATCTTTAAAGGTTGTTGTTACTTTAGTCCTTCATTCCATATAACCCAAACTCATAATGTCCCTATTAAGGGTGAAATGCCAACCTTTATGCATTTCCCTAGGGTTCATCTCAAGTTATCAAAGTTATATCCTTAGTTCCACCTTTAAAAAGGTACTTGCATCCTTCCATGGATAAATCAAGTCATATATCCTTGATAGATTATCTTATTCAATTATTCCCACCTCGATAGTCTATACCAATTTCATGATAGCATCCTTATTCAAACTGAGGTCAACCCATATGGCCTTCAAAAGATAACAATGGTTACCCGCTTTTCTTTCCTAATTTGGTAATGATAACAGGGATATTCTGGAAGATATTGGTCGTGTTCAACGTGAACTTCTTAATAATTCCTCATTTACTTTTGTTGTTATCTCAACAGTCATCTCAATATTAGAATATCTTTCATACCTGGCATCTCCCTTTCTGGGTATCAAGCCACCGGTCTTACACTTCACATTCTTGAAGGTCACTTCCTTCATCCAATTTTCCTAATTTCTTACTTCCTTGCCTCCTCAGTCTATCCGCGTCTCATTATTTATCCTTCGAATTATCTCAAGGTTTCCTCGAATCCTCCCAACTTACAGGGGATAAAATATATGTATCTCTTATGCCCTTACCCATCAATTTTAACTCATGGTTAATCACCCTCATCCTGACGAATGCATACTTTTCTATTTCTATTGGTACGAGTCTTTAGGGTTTCCTCATACCCAACTCCCTTATCATACCTCAAACTCTATTGCCTTTATATTCCTTTATACTCCTTCCCTTTTCAGTCTTTTATTTTCATTTCTATTACAACCATTACATGAACCAACATAACATAAGCATTGATTTCAAACATCCCGTCATTCTGGATTCGTGTCCTCAGAACGAATCTTGACAACTTTTATAACTTAGGTTCATAATTCATCATACTCGTCCGCTTTTGTTCTGGCTCTAAAGCTTTTACACTACCTCCATAACCTTGGGAAGTACTTTCCCGAAAATAATTGTCTGAACTTTAATCAATTTATTATAACCTCTGGCTCCGTGTCTTTCTTGGCCCTTCACCAACGGGTGGCTTCTCTCTTAGGAGGGTAAGTGACAAAAATAGTCTTTTGTGATTCGTCAATCATTTATAATCTCAAATGATTCCTATGTTTCCTTTAGCCAGGCTCTTGCCTCGACTGGGTCAACCTGTTCCTTGGAACTCTGAGAGCTTAGCGACTTAAAGGTCATGAAAGAATTTCTTACCTCATTGTTTCCTCAAGGTGGTTGTTGGAAATAAAAGTATAAGTTTTGTTTAGGCAGGTCCATGAATTGCCCCATAGAAGTGCCGTCCTGGTTCTCCCTATCTTGCTCGACTTCTGTTTTCTCAATATGAAATGTTTTCTCATCCTCCCCATAATCGGGGTCATCCTACATATTTTAAATCCTCATTTTCCACTTCATTATGTTATGGGTTCCTTCTACCTTGATGGCGCCCTAACCATGGTCATCAATTCCTCAGTGGTCCTTTATTCATTCTTGTCAGGATCCTTCACGGGATCCTCCTCAACAACAATCCCTTCTAGGACAACATCCTCAACCGCTACATCCTCAATATCAACATCATCCGGTCCTGCGTTAGGATGCTCTATCGGATCCACAATCCGATCTCCAATTAGTAATAAAACGTCATCGCGTTGTTACTCCTCAACCTCAGGGTTCGGAGTCCCGCTACCATATACGATAACGAACTACGCTTCTATCACGATATTTATAAGGGTTCCCATAAGGGTTTTAACTGTCAGTACTACGTTAGGTAGCCCGACTATAAACTTGGCAAGAGTTCTTATTATCTTAGTGAACTTATTATCTTAACGTCACATCATCTCTGATGTTTATAACGCTTAGCTCTGATACCACTTCTGTAACACCCCCAAATCCGGGGTCGGGGATCCGGGTTGTCACGAGTCCCATTTCCCTTAATAACACCCAATCTTAATAAATAATCAACTACTTTGTACTGTGACCCCACAATAAACACACACACCACAAGTTATAGTCTCAGAGATGAATATCCAAAAATAATCACAAGTCATTTTATTCCACAATTATCTGCCAATACACCTTAAAAGGGTTTCTGAATAATTTACATTTTTTTGCCATTATTACAATTCATAAATTTACATAAATCTGGTACATCAAAAGTTGAAGCCTAGCCTATTGGTAGTTCCTACCTCAGCTACAGCGACATCAATGCCTATAGGAAACTGCGGAACGTTTCCTATCCGCTCGCGAATTGGGAGCTTGGTCCTGTTCATCTTTTCTATCTGTTGTTGTGTGATGAAAGAAGAAAGCAAGGGTGAGCAGCAAGCCCACCAAAATAATATGTATAATGATTAACAATATAAGAGCCTTCTCATAGTACTCATGAAAGTCTTGGTCAAAAGAAATGAACCAAGTTTGATATCTTAATGCGATGAAGTCGTAAAATATTCAGTATATATACATATATACTTTTCAAAATCTTGGAAGTCCTCTTCCATGCATAATATACACAGAGTTCCAGTTTATAATTGTATAAAAATAAATATCGTTGCAAGGTGATCTCATATATCTAACCTTGTCTCAACATTTTTCTGAAAATCTTTGACATGCATAAGATAATCATTTACTAGATATAAGTTTAAAAGATGAAGTTACAAGATACTCCAATATACTTATATCTTTTCCAAATACTACTTGAACTACCACCATTCAAGTTATAATGAGCTTCCAAAAGTTCATCACATAGATGAGACTACAAGACAAGATTTGAATAGATTCAATCTTTGAATATCATTATAAATAATGAAGTTACGAGATACTTCATAAAGTCCCGATATATATATACACCTATATATATACATACTGTAATAACCCTAATTTTTGGGAAATTTTTGAAACCCTTATGAATAGTGTTTTTGCTGAATGAGAAAACTTTTCATGCCACACTATGTAGGGGTTCTGATATGGATATTCTGAGATTTTATTAGTACTTTATATGGGATATAAGTGTATGTAAAGATCGTCAGAATCCAAATCCGAACACTTTGATTTTTCCCGGAAATCCACTAGATACGGAAAGAATTGAGTATAAGGTAACAGGATAAAAGGATTTAAATTAAAGGATTATAATAGAGGATCATAAAAAGGAATATAATGTATTGAGAAAGGTTAAGGGAACCTAAGTAATAAGATCCCGGGTATGATCCCTCAAACAAGAAACGAGAACGAAAGTTAAGCGAACCGTATAACAGATCAGCGGTCATTAGGCAAACGATTAGGAAGTTAAGCAAAGGGATTAGAGGGAGTGATGTCACCCAACCAATGAGAGGAGGACAAAGAGGGAAAGATGACATCACAACATGACATAGGCATGACATGGGAAGGAAGGAGGTGTGGTGGCTTTTTAACCACACAAATTCAAGGGCAACAAGGTAATTAACTAAATCAAACACAAAAACAAATCAACAAAGCCAAGTAAATTCATTCTTCATCAAAATCAAAAAGAAACCAAGGCTTTGTTCTTGAGAGCTCTCGGCTTTTTACTATTCAAAAGGCAAGGAAATTCAAAAAATCAAAGATCCAAGCTTCCTAAATTGGTGAGTTAATTCCCTAATCATCTTCATGCTTAGTTAGGGATATATCATGAGTTTAAGCCATCAATTCCTTCTCCATCTTCTTCATTTAATCAAAGAAGAAGACTATGAATAGTGTTTTCAAGTTTTTAACTTGAAATTTTTCTTGTTTTCCTTGAAGATCCAAGCATTCCTAAGACTTCTCAAAGCTTCTTAAGGCTTCCTAGCTCCTCCCACCACTTCAAGGAAGGTATATCATCTCCAAACCCTAGATTCCTATGTATTATAAGATGATTTTGATTAGTAGGGTGATATTGTAGCTTGATGTTGTGATTTAGAGTTTGGGATTTGAAATGGTATTGAATTGGAATGGTAAATGTTGTTGTTTTGATTAAAAGAACTTAAGAATGGTTAAAGTTAAGCTTAGGCATAAGTATGAATGTTAAAATTGAATTGGTTGGGGTTGTTATGATGTGATAAGGATGGATGTTGGTTGTATGTTGGATTTGAGGTTGAATTGGGTTGGTTTTGAATGGTTTAAAATTGGGAAATCGCGTAAACATAGCCGTCGTAACGTCCGATTTTCTTTAGACTGTTTTTGTGCATAACATTAGGACCCGAGAACCCCCTGCTATATTATGAAAATTTCCATGTTTAGATAGCTCATGTTACGAGCTTCGTTTTGATATGTAGTTCGTTCGATTCCGATGCACGGTTTAGGAGAAACGACCGTTTCAAGTAATGGCGTTTCGCGAACGAAACTTTTCCCCTCGCCTTACTTTGAAACATAGGTTAAAGACCAAAAAGGACTAATTGAAGTATGAAACATTTATGGTAAGTGTGTTAGGCAGTTGGTAAGACACTCGCGAAGGAATCGCCTTAAAACTCGTAAAGGTTAAATTATTAAAAATGGTGGAGCCGAGGGTACTCGAGTGACTTAAGTGAATCAGTAAGCGCAAAATAAGCGTTAGAGTCTAAGTTAGTTAAAGTATAGATTTACAAGTGACTTTGGTTTAATTCCAACTTACTTGTTGTTTATAGGTTACCAAACTCGTCCCGAGCCTTTTATCACCCCAAGTCGCTCAGGCAAGTTTTCTACCCGTTATAACTGTTGTTGTGATGTATATATGTATTTGCATTATCTTGCGATAGATGCATGTTGGTTAATTAGCAAATGTTGCAATATATTGAAGCATGCTGCTATGGTATATATATATGCATGCCTGTTTCGTATTCTTTCCATATATATCTGTTGATTCAGTTGATAATACCTATGCTAGAGGATAGCGGTAATTTGCATATACCCTTGGTATAGGGACCCAAAGGTGAAAATATTTTCTAAAACCGGGAGTCGAGGATCCCGAGTAGGTTTTGTATATATGGATATAAATATATATATATATATATATATACTTATATATATATATATATATGGTCATAGTTTTCAAAACTATTAATCGAATAAGGTTTATTCGATAACTTTAACTTTATTTTATTATTGAATATTATTTCGAATATTATTCGAAGGTGTATGACTCCTTTATATTAAATGAATATTATTTTGAATATTCATTCGAGGACTTATGACTCCTTTTATTTTATTAATTGAATATTATTTCAAATATTCATCCGAGGACTTATGACTCCTTTATTTTATTATTGAATATTATTTGAATATTCATTTGAGGATGTATGACTTCTTTATTTTATTTAATGAATATTATTTATAATATTCATTCGAGGTATTATGACTCCGCTTATTACTGAAATATATTCTTTATTTTATTAAAGAATAAGGTGTCAATAATCAAACTTATTTTTGATTATTCAAATAAAGATATTACTTTCGTATAAGTATATCTTTGATTATTTGCTATTCATTTCGAGTATAAGTTTTCCAACTTCTACCTCCATTATTCTTTATGGGAATATTATTTAAATAATAATATTCAGATATTTCTTTCATAATTGGGACTGATTTATTTCATAAATCAGCATTACTCCAAACATTCTTAAAAATGTTTTCGAGTCTTCAAAATGAATTTAAAAAGGGTAGAGCGGATCCCAAAACTTGTTTTCAAATTCAAGATCTTCCATTTTAAGGGGACTTGAATACTCGCTCAAAAATCTAAAGGATCCGGCTCTGTGGTGTATTTTATATTCGCAACAAGGTTGCAGTTTTGGTAAATGACTTGATTACTTACCCAACGTTCGGGAAGTAAGTCCATCTATTGAGTCGGCATAAGCAACATGGGCTCAGTGGGCGTCCATAATAGTGTAAGTGGCTCAGTGGGAGTCCATCAAATGCATAAGTGGCTGAGTGGCAGTCCAGCATAAGGTCCTATTGAGACCAGGGTGATGACCAGTGGGGAATTCGTCCATCTACTAGTAGAAAAGGTTACTTATGGGTATCTTTGCCTGATCAGCAAGATATCCGGTTTATGCCAAAAAAAAAAAAAATCTTTTCCTTTCCAAATTTATTGGATATTGTAATTCTGTTCATACTTTACATGACAGAGGTTTTCAGGAAATGTATAAAGAAGATGTATATATGGATATATATATATATATATCAGAACTTAATGAAGTATATCATAACTTCATTTCCTTTAATAATATTTCAAAGATTTAATCTATTCAAATCTTGTCTTGTAGTCTCATCTATGTGATGAACTATTGAAAACTCTTAATACTTTGAACAGTGGTAGTTCAAGTAGTTTTATAAATGATATAAGTGTAGGGAAGTATTTGGTAACTTCATCCCTTATTTTTACTTATATCTAGTAAGTAATTATCTTACACTTGATAAAAGATTCTAGTAAGTATCCATTTAGATACTTATATTATTGTTATCACTACATATTATCTTGCGAGCTGTCAGGCTCACTCTTGCTTTATTTCTTCATCACACAACAACAGTTAGGAAAGATGGCCAGACTCCAGCAGACCCAGCACAAGCGCGTGGGAAGCGTCCCGCGTCTTCCCGATGATGTTGTAGCTGCTATAGCTGCAGAGGTAGATCTATTGGTAGATCAGGCATTCTATTTTGAGAATCAAATTATGTATAATTATAACTTGTGGCAGATAATGACAATTAACTGTAAATTTATCAAGTAATCATTTTGGGTTGTAATAACTTTAAATTGTGGATTCAAAGACTTGTGATTATTTTGGATATTCATCTCTGAGACTATAACGTGTGGTGTGTGTGTTTATTGTGGGGTCACAGTACAGGGTAGTTGAGTAATTATTAAGATTGGGTGTTATTAAGGGAAATGGAACTCGTGACAACCCGGATCCCCGACCCCGGATTTGGGGGTGTTACAGAAGTGGTATCAGAGCTAAGCGTTATAAACCTCAGAGATGATGGGACGTTAAGATAATAAGTTCACTAAGATAATAAGAACTCTTGCCAAGTTCATAGTCGGACTACCTAACGTAGTACTGACTGTTAAAACCCTTATGGGAACCCTTATAAATGTAGCGATAGAAGCGTAGTTCGTTATCGTATAGAGTAGCGGGACTCCGAACCCTGAGGTTGAGGAGCAACAACGCGATGATGTTTTATTACTCATTGGAGATCAGATTATGGATCCGATAGAGCGTCCTAACGCAGGACCGGATGATGTTGATATTGAGGATGTAGCGGTTGAGGAGGTTGTCCTAGAAGGGATAGTTGTTAAGGAGGATCCCAAGGAGGATCCTGACAAGATTGGATAAAGGACCACTGATGAATTGATGACCATGGTTAGGGCAACTCCCAGAGGTAGGATTGGCCGGTCACTACCGGAGGTACGTTCAAGTTTGTAAAGATAGTAGCCCCTTTAACGCGGCTTACTCATAAGACTGAGAAGTTCGAATGGACAGAGAAATGTGAGAACAGCTTTCAAGAACTGAAGCAAAGGTTGGTGATGGCCCCTATGCTGGCGTTGCCGGATGGAAAAGGAGATTTTGTGAAGTGTAGTGACGCTTCGCACAAGGGCTTAGGGTGCGTGCTTATGCAGCACGGTAAGGTAATCGCGTACATGTCAAGACAATTAAGGTAATATGAAATTTGATATCCCCGCCCATGAGCTTAGGCTCGTGGCAATAGTTTTACCCTAAAGATTGGAGGCACTACTTGTATGGAGAGAAGTGCGAGAATTACCTAAGCCATAAGTGCTCTAGTATATTTTCACGTAGAAAGAGCTCAACATATGCCAGAGGAGGCAGTTAGAGCTAATCAAGAATAATGATTGGGAGATTCTTTATCATTCGGGGAAAGCCAATGTGGTGGCTGATGCCCTTAGTAAAAAGGAGAGACTCAAGATGATAATGCCTTTGGGAGAGTTTATAAGATATTTTGGAAATAGTAGTGAAGGTAACCGGAGCCGGTACCGAAAAGCTGTTTGAGATTGCAATAGAGACCGAATTATTGGAAAAGAGCATACGGTGCCAGAGAAAGGTGATGAATGAAGGCAGAGAGCCAACAAATAAATATGAGATTAATACCGAGAAAGATGATAAGGGAATAATGAGGTATTCCTATAGAATTTGGGTTCCGAAAGTTCAAGAGCGTAAGGATGAGAACTTAGATGAGAGCCATAGTTTGAGGAATAAGATTTAGAGCAAACCCTGAACGTGATAGTCAGGGAGGTCGCCATCAAGATAGAAGGAACCCATGACATAATGGAGTGGAAAATGAGGATTGTAAATTAAAAGATGACCCCAATTATGGGGAGTAGGATGAAACATTTCATACTAAGGAAACAGAAAGTCGAGTAAGGAAAGGAGACCCGAGACGGTACTCCTATACGGCAATTCATGGACCTGTCTAGACAGAACTTAGACTATTATCCCCAACCACCACCTTGAGGAAACAATGCGATAGGAAATTCTTTCAGGACCTTTAAGTCTCTAAGCTCTCAGAGTTCCAAGGAACAGGTTGACCCAGTCGAGGCAAGAGCCTGGCTAAAGGAAATATAAGAATCATTGAGATTCTAAATGATTGACGAATCTCAAAAGACTATTTTTGTCACTTACCCTCCTAAGAGAGAGGCCACCCACCGGTGAAAGACCAAGAAAGGCACGGAGCCAGAGGTTAGAAAAAACTGATTTAAGTTCAGTCAATTGTTTTCGGGAAAGTAATTCCCAAAGTTAATGAGATAGTGTAAAAGCTTTAGAGCCAGAACAAAGGCAGACGAGTATGATGAATTATGAATCTAAGATGTAAAAGTTGTCAAGATTCGTTCTGAGGACACGAATCCAGAATGACGGGATGTTTGAAATCAATGCTTATGTAGTGTTGGTTCATGTAATGGTTGTAATGGAAACGAAAATAAAAAAAAAGAAACTGAAGTGGAAAGGAAAATAAAGGCAATAGAGTTTGAGGTATGATAAGGGAGTTGGGTATGAGGAAACCCTAAAGACTCGTAGCAATAGACATAGAAAAGTATGTAATCGTCAGGATGAGGGTGATTCACCATGAGTTAAAATAGATGGTTGAAGGCATAAGAGATACATATATAATTATCCCCTGTAAGTTGGGAGAATTCAATGAAACCTTGAGATAATTCGAAGGGTAAATAATGAGACGCGGATAGACTAAGGAGACAAGGAAGTAAGAAATTAAGAAAATTGGATGAAGGAAGTGACCTTCAAGAATGTAAAGTGTAAGACCGGTGGCTTGATACCCAGAAAGGGAGACGCCAGGTATGAAAGATATCCCAACATTGAGGTGACTGTTGAGATAAACAACAAAAGTAAATAAGGAATTATTAAGAAGAAGTTCACGTTGAACACGACCAATATCTTCCAGAACATCCATGTTATCATTACCAAATCAGGAAAGAAAAGCGGATGACCATTGTTATCTTTTGGAGGCCATATGGATTGACCTCAATTTGAATAAGGATGCTATTATGAAGTTAGGTATAGACTATCGAGGTGGGAATGATGAATAAGATAATCTATCAAGGATATATGACTTAATTTATCCATGGAAGGATGCAGGTACCTTTTAAAGGTGGAATTAAGGATAGAACATTGGTAACTTAAAACGAATCCTAGGGGAATGCATAAAGGTTGGTATTTCACCCTTAATAGGGATAGTGTGAGTTTTGACAGTATGAATTGGAAATGATTAAGGTAATAACAACCTGTAAGAATCAGTGGAGAAATTTTTCAGAAGTATATAGACAATGATTCTGGTATTAATAAATGGTATCTTGATATGCCCTGTATCTAGGGAATACATGAGGAACGATTGAAGGATAACCTTAGAGGTTTTATAAGGAAAAAGGTAATATTCAAAATTCTCAAGAATAGAAATGTTGATAAAGGAAATATGACGTAATTATAATGTTGCCAAGTGGGGCACGTGTTAAACCACGAGAAAGTATGGATCGAACCAGTAATGGTCGAAATTGTTCAGGGCAATTAGGACTTAAGATAAAAGATGTTCTAAGTATGATTGAGAGTCAGTCTTGACAGTGATTAGCCTCTAAAGACTGAGGCAATAACTTATGGAAAAATGGTGATATTTTATTTTATTTTATTTACTCATCAGATATTAAAGAAAAGCATTTTCACATAAGCTGTGATTGAAATAAGGTAGAAAATTTATTTGGAGGTGGTTAAAATGACATTGACTGTAAGGAAATTTTACTATCAGGAAAGGCCAAAGAGGTGGCCGACACTTTAAAGGTAAGAGGATAATTATAGGCGCTTGTGCTAAAGGAATACAGTGATGATGGTTAAAGCTATGAGGGTTGTATTATGGTTTGGAAGATTGACATTCCTTCTGATGACTGTGCAATACCCGACCGTAATAGTAGTTGGTAAAGGTTTAATTCGTGTAATCGCCATGAACGGGCTATCTATCTTAGAAGGTCCTATCTTGAGATAAGCCAGGACCATATTTCAAAAAGGACTAAACAAACCTTTGAGTTAAGTCTTCTATTGAAGGCATATGATTAAGAATGGTATTAACCTGCTATCGTTCCTTTGAGCGAAACTCTTCTGCAATTTTATCTGCTTCATGTCATGTATGTATGTCAGAATCAGGAGTGTACTCCATGAATCATGAATGGTGATTATGTTACCTCCTTAGAAGGATTTGATACGACATGTATGGACTCCGTATGGTTATATATTAAGACTTCATGGAAAATGAATGACTACAGTAGGTCAGTGGTGGACCATAGTAAGGCAGCAATGATTCTGCGAGTATTGAGCTGAATACAACCGTGAGAGTTGTATTGGAATGGGTGTTGAGATTGAGTACCACTAATCGGGTCGTGGTAGTGTATAAGTTATCATTGATAGACTAATTAAGTAGAGTATCTACCTAGTGAATAATTATTCTTTCTTATCAATAGAGGGTCGTATTATTATACGAGGAAGGTTACGGTGCAAGCATAGAATTCAAGTAACGATGATGTCTAGAATGAGACCCCAGGTTCGATTTTCGATGTCGAGGGAGTTTTAAAGGTGATTGTGTATAAGCTCGAGGAAGAGCATGGGTCCATAGAATGATGGACGGGATAGCGAAAATATTTAGGCACGTGAAATGCGATGCTATAATACTTGATGTTGATATAAATACATATATGTTTTGTTCTTCTATGACAAACCTCTATAGTTCAGAGGTAGATTCCAAGCCAGATATTTTATGGCAATAAATTTTTTTTTATGAATATACAATTCTCTTCAGTTCGTTCTTTTCTCTTCTTTTCATTTCATGTAAGCTGAGAAGAACAACCCTTCCAGAAGGGGAGGTATTGCCGAGTGACGATCTATCTGTGTGATAGAAGCCGAGTAGGATACCAGCTATTGTTTAATTGCTTGTCAAGTACTAAAGGCTGGCCACCTTCTGTACTAACTATGCGATATAACAAGTGTTCATGATCATAGTGATCTCTCAACAAATTCCTTTACTTCTATTTGATTGACCAAATTTTGGAAAATAGAAACAACTGAAAAAGGAGTAATAAAGTGGTGGTAGTATGCGGAATGGAAACACATTCGTGATACTAAGGTTGACGTGGTTATTAAAAGGTTATATAACGCTAGCGAGCAAAAGTATAACCCGTGTAATATTAGGAACGGAAGGTAGTAGCGATTACGAACTGGAAAAGAATGGGTATTGAGAAGCAAAAGTTCTAATGATAAAAGCTATAATGAGAGTCTGTGCAATAGACTTGAAAGAATTTGGAATGATCACTTAACGCGGATTAAGTTATCTTACGACAATAGATCATATGTCAGTATTGAGGTATCACCTTATGAGATCCTTGAGGGAAGACAATGTCGATCTCCCTTATGTTAGGATGAAGTTGTAGAGCGCAAGATGCTCGGACCCGCAGTAGTCCAAAGGACCAGGGATATAATAGATCTAATCAGAGGACAGCTGGTAGTAGCCCCAGATGGACATAAGAAGTATGTTGAATTGACACGAAAGGACAAAGAATAGGAAGTAGGGGACCTAGTGTTGTTATAGGTATTCCCTTGGAAAGGAAGGATGAGGTTCGGAAAGAAATGAAAGCTAAGTCCACGAATTGTTGGACCCTTGGATATATTAAGACGTATTGGGAGGATAACATATGAGCTAGCCCTAACCCCGAACATGTAGTAGGTCGTAACGTGTTTCACGTATCAATGTTAAGGAAGTGTAATTCAGATGCCTGATAAATAGGGGCATATGAGCGCATAGACATGCAACCCGACGTAACCTATATGGAGCAACCAGGAAGGGTTATAGAGTGAAAAGGAACAAGTGCTTAGGAGAAGGATTATCAAACTAGGCAGAGTTTGGTGGTAGAACCACAATGTGGGAAAATTGACTTGAGAGTTAGAAAGTGCAATACTAAGAAGGTATCCCTATTCATTTCTATCTGATTCCGGGACGAAATCCTTTTAAGGAGGGGAGACTGTAATAACCCCAATTTTTGGGAAATTTTTGAAACCCTTATGAATAGTGTTTTTGCTGAATGAGAAAACTTTTCATGCCACACTATGTAGGGGTTCTGATATGGATATTCTGAGATTTTATTAGTACTTTATATGGGATATAAGTGTATGTAAAGATCGTCAGAATCCAAATCCGAACACTTTGATTTTTCCCGGAAATCCACTAGATACGGAAAGAATTGAGTATAAGGTAACAGGATAAAAGGATTTAAATTAAAGGATTATAATAGAGGATCATAAAAAGGAATATAATGTATTGAGAAAGGTTAAGGGAACCTAAGTAATAAGATCCCGAGTATGATCCCTCAAACAAGAAACGAGAACGAAAGTTAAGCGAACCGTATAACAGATCAGCGGTCATTAGGCAAACGATTAGGAAGTTAAGCAAAGGGATTAGAGGGAGTGATGTCACCCAACCAATGAGAGGAGGACAAAGAGGGAAAGATGACATCACAACATGACATAGGCATGACATGGGAAGGAAGGAGGTGTGGTGGCTTTTTAACCACACAAATTCAAGGGCAACAAGGTAATTAACTAAATCAAACACAAAAACAAATCAACCAAGCCAAGTAAATTCATTCTTCATCAAAATCAAAAAGAAACCAAGGCTTTGTTCTTGAGAGCTCTCGGCTTTTTACTATTCAAAAGGAAAGGAAATTCAAAAAATCAAAGATCCAAGCTTCCTAAATTGGTGAGTTAATTCCCTAATCATCTTCATGCTTAGTTAGGGCTATATCATGATTTTAAGCCATCAATTCCTTCTCCATCTTCTTCATTTAATCAAAGAAGAAGACTATGAATAGTGTTTTCAAGTTTTTAACTTGAAATTTTTCTTGTTTTCCTTGAAGATCCAAGCATTCCTAAGACTTCTCAAAGCTTCTTAAGGCTTCCTAGCTCCTCCCACCACTTCAAGGAAGGTATATCATCTCCAAACCCTAGATTCCTATGTATTATAAGATGATTTTGATTAGTAGGGTGATATTGTAGCTTGATGTTGTGATTTAGAGTTTGGGATTTGAAATGGTATTGAATTGGAATGGTAAATGTTGTTGTTTTGATTAAAAGAACTTAAGAATGGTTAAAGTTAAGCTTAGGCATAAGTATGAATGTTAAAATTGAATTGGTTGGGGTTGTTATGATGTGATAAGGATGGATGTTGGTTGTATGTTGGATTTGAGGTTGAATTGGGTTGGTCTTGAATGGTTTAAAATTGGGAAATCGCGTAAACATAGCCGTCGTAACGTCCGATTTTCTTTAGACTGTTTTTGTGCATAACATTAGGACCCGAGAACCCCCTGCTATATTATGACCATTGCCATGTTTAGATAGCTCATGTTACGAGCTTCGTTTTGATATGTAGTTCGTTCGATTCCGATGCACAGTTTAGGAGAAACGACCGTTTCAAGTAACGGCGTTTCGCGAACGAAACTTTTCCCCTCGCCTTACTTTGAAACATAGGTTAAAGACCAAAAAGGACTAATTGAAGTATGAAACATTTATGGTAAGTGTGTTAGGCAGTTGGTAAGACACTCGCGAAGGAATCGCCTTAAAACTCGTAAAGGTTAAATTATTAAAAATGGTGGAGCCGAGGGTACTCGAGTGACTTAAGTGAATCAGTAAGCGCAAAATAAGCGTTAGAGTCTAAGTTAGTTAAAGTATAGATTTACAAGTGACTTTGGTTTAATTCCAACTTACTTGTTGTTTATAGGTTACCAAACTCGTCCCGAGCCTTTTATCACCCCAAGTCGCTCAGGCAAGTTTTCTACCCGTTATAACTGTTGTTGTGATGTATATATGTATTTGCATTATCTTGCGATAGATGCATGTTGGTTAATTAGCAAATGTTGCAATATATTGAAGCATGCTGCTATGGTATATATATGCATGCCTGTTTCGTATTCTTTCCATATATATCTGTTGATTCAGTTGATAATACCTATGCTAGAGGATAGCGGTAATTTGCATATACCCTTGGTATAGGGACCCAAAGGTGAAAATATTTTCTAAAACCGGGAGTCGAGGATCCCGAGTAGGTTTTGTATATATGGATATAAATATATATATATATACTTATATATATATGGTCATAGTTTTCAAAACTATTAATCGAATAAGGTTTATTCGAAAACTTTAACTTTATTTTATTATTGAATATTATTTCGAATATTATTCGAAGGTGTATGACTCCTTTATATTAAATGAATATTATTTTGAATATTCATTCGAGGACTTATGACTCCTTTTATTTTATTAATTGAATATTATTTCAAATATTCATCCGAGGACTTATGACTCCTTTATTTTATTATTGAATATTATTTGAATATTCATTTGAGGATGTATGACTCCTTTATTTTATTTAATGAATATTATTTATAATATTCATTCGAGGTATTATGACTCCGCTTATTACTGAAATATATTCTTTATTTTATTAAAGAATAAGGTGTCAATAATCAAACTTATTTTTGATTATTCAAATAAAGATATTACTTTCGTATAAGTATATCTTTGATTATTTGCTATTCATTTCGAGTATAAGTTTTCCAACTTCTACCTCTATTATTCTTTATGGGAATATTATTTAAATAATAATATTCAGATATTTCTTTCATAATTGGGACTGATTTATTTCATAAATCAGCATTACTCCAAACATTCTTAAAAATGTTTTCGAGTCTTCAAAATGAATTTAAAAAGGGTAGAGCGGATCCCAAAACTTGTTTTGAAATTCAAGATCTTCCATTTTAAGGAGACTTGAATACTCGCTCAAAAATCTAAGGGATCCGGCTCTGTGGTGTATTTTATATTCGCAACAAGGTTGCAGTTTTGGTAAATGACTTGATTACTTACCCAACGTTCGGGAAGTAAGTCCATCTATTGAGTCGGCATAAGCAACATGGGCTCAGTGGGCGTCCATAATAGTGTAAGTGGCTCAGTGGGAGTCCATCAAATGCATAAGTGGCTGAGTGGCAGTCCAGCATAAGGTCCTATTGAGACCAGGGTGATGACCAGTGGGGAATTCGTCCATCTACTAGTAGAAAATATTACTTATGGGTATCTTTGCATGATCAGCAAGATATCTGGTTTATGCCAAAAAAAAAAAAATTCTTTTCCTTTCCAAATTTATTGGATATTGCAATTCTGTTCATACTTTACATGACAGAGGTTTTCAGGAAATGTATAAAGAAGATGTATATATGGATATATATATATATATATATATATATATATATATATATATCAGAACTTAATGAAGTATATCATAACTTCATTTCCTTTAATAATATTTCAAAGATTTAATCTATTCAAATCTTGTCTTGTAGTCTCATCTATGTGATGAACTGTTGAAAACTCTTAATACTTTGAACAGTGGTAGTTCAAGTAGCTTTATAAATGATATAAGTGTAGGGAAGTATTTGGTAACTTCATCCCTTGTTTTTACTTATATCTAGTAAGTAATTATATTACACTTGATAAAAGATTCTAGTAAGTATCCATTTAAATACTTATATTATTGTTATCACTACATATTATCTTGCGAGCTGTCAGGCTCACTCTTGCTTTATTTTTTCATCACACAACAACAGTTAGGAAAGATGGCCAGACTCCAGCAGACCCAGCGCAAGCGCGTGGAAAGCGTCCCGCGTCTTCCCGATGATGTTGTAGCTGCTATAGCTGCAGAGGTAGATCTATTGGTAGATCAGGCATTCTATTTTGAGAATCAAATTATGTATAATTATAACTTGTGGCAGATAATGGCAATTAACTGTAAATTTATCAAGTAATCATTTTGGGTTGTAATAACTTTAAATTGTGGATTCAAAGACTTGTGATTATTTTGGATATTCATCTCTGAGACTATAACGTGTGGTGTGTGTGTTTATTGTGGGGTCACAGTACAGGGTAGTTGAGTAATTATTAAGATTGGGTGTTATTAAGGGAAATGGAACTCGTGACAACCCGGATCCCCGACCCCAGATTTGGGGGTGTTACACATACGTTTCCTGAAAACCTTTGTCATGTAAAGTATGAACATAATTGCAATATCCAATAAATTTGGAAAGGAAAGAATTTTGGCATAAACCTGATATCTTGCTGATCAGGCAAAGATACCGATAAGTAACCTTTTCTACTAGTAGATGGATGAATCCCCCACCGGTCATCACCCTGGCCACATAAGGACCTTGTGCTGGACCGCCACCCGGCCTCTTACGCGTTGATGGACTGGCACCCAGCCACTTACACTTTGATAGACCGTACCCCGGCCTGTCGCTTATGCCGACTCAATTAGAGGGACTTACTTCCCGAACGTTGGGCAAGTAATCAAATTGTTTTCTCAAAACAGCAACCACGTTGCGAATGTAAAATACACCACAGAGCCGGATCCCCCAGGTTTTGAGCGAGTATTTAAATCCCCTTTGAAAGGAGGATCTTAAATATAAAAGAATGAGTTTTGGGATCCGCCCTAACTTTTAGAAATCATTTTGAAGACTCGAAAACATTTTTAAGAATGTTTGGAGTACTGCTGATTTATTAAAACAAATCAGTCCCGATATATTAGAAATATCTGAATATTATTATTTAAATAATATTCTCATAAAGATAATCCTTATTAAAATATTCGAAGTAGAAGTTTTAAAACTCATACTTGAAATGGATATTAAATAACCAAAGATATACTTATACGAAAGTACTATCTTTATTTGAATAATTGAAAATAAGTTTGATTATCGAAACATTATTCTTTAATAAAATAAAGAATATTATTAAATAATAAGCGGAGTCATAATACCTCGAATGAATATTATAAATAATATTCATTAAATAAAATAAAGTGAGTCATACATCCTCAAATGAATATTCAATTAATAATCATTAAATATAATAAACAGAGTCATAAGTCCTCGAATGAATATTCAAATAATATTCATTAATTAATATAAAGTTAAAGTTATCGAATAAACCTTATTCGATTAATAGTTTTGAAAATTATAACCATATATATATATAAATATATATATATTATACTCGGGAACATCGACTCCCGGTTTAGAAATATGTTCACCTTTGGGTCCCCTATACTAAGGGTAAACTCAAATACCGCTTATCTCTAGCATAGGTATTATGCAACTATAAGCATTTGAACCAACAGATATATAAATCAAGAATATGAAACATGCATGCATATATACCATATCACATACTACAATATATCGCAAGAATTTGCTAATAACAAATATGCATTTATCGCAAGATCATGCATATACACATATACATCACAACAACAGTTATGCGGGTAGAAAACTTGCCTGAGTGCTCCCGGATAGGCTTAAGCTTAGAGTGGGTCCGATAACCTATGAACAACAACATAAGTAGGAATTAAACCCCGGTCGCTTAAGAAACTAGACTTTAACCATTTAGAGTCCTAACGTTCGCTTTCGCGCTTAACGATTTACTTAAGTCGCTCGAGTATCCTCGACTCCACCATTTTTAATAAATTAACCATTAAGGGTTTTAAGGCGATTCTTTCGCGAGTGTCTTACCAACTATCTAATACAATTTACATAAATGATTCATACTCCCATTTAGTTCTTTAAGGTCTTTAACCTATGTTCCAAAGTAAGGCGAGTGGTAACGGTTCGGTCGCGAAACACCGTTACTTAAAATGGTCGTTTCTCCTAAACCGTACATCGGAATCAAACGAACTACATATCAAAACGAAGCTCGTAACTTGAACTATCTAATCATGGCAATGGTCAAAAACTAGCAGTGAGTTGACGGGTCCTAATGTTAAGAACAAAAACAGCCTAAAGTAAATCGGACATTACGACGGCTATGTTTACGCGATTTCCCAAAATTTTACCAACCAATTCAACACCAAATCATCACCAATCAATCCAAATACAACCATATGACCATATAACTCATCAACCACTTTAAACCATTTAACCAAGCTCAAATCATACCATGAATCATCAAGAACAACTAGTGCTACTTTTTAACTCCAAAATCAACAAAAGCACTTAACCACTAAGATCTCAACATGACAAAACAACTACTACACTTAATCTCTCATTCCATCATCATAATCATTTATACCAAACAACTAAATGCTAAGATAATGAAGAGTTATACCTTCCTTGAAGCTTTTAATCCATGAAAGATCCTTGGAATGCCCATGGAAGCCTTAATCTAACCTCCTACAAGCTTGTTCTTTCAAAGAAATCAAGAACACAAAAATTAATTTCAAGAAAGTACTATTCACCATCTTCTTGAATAATTTATAGGAAATGCTAGGAAAGGATTTTGAAGCTAAGATTTCTAGGAAGTATGTAACTTAACTAGGAGAAGTTAGGATAATTACCTTGTAAATTAGCAAGTGGAGGAGCTTGGACTTCCCTTTTGCTAAGAAAGAAGCCGAGAGCTTTATGAAAAAAATGGAGTGTTTTGTGTTTTTTGTGATTTGTTTTGATTTGCCTTGGTTGTTTTTGTTTTGATTTTGGTTAATTACCTTATTAACCTTGAACTTTATGTGGTTATCATTCAACCACACCTCCTTCCCCTTATGTCATGCTTATGTCATGCTTATGATGTCATCATCCCTTACTTGCCCTCTTCTTATTGGTTGGATGACCTCGTCATCCCTAACCTCCTTGATTAACTCCTAATTGTTTTCCTAATGACCGCTGATCTGTTATACGGTTCGCTTAACTTTCGTTCTCGTTTCTCGTTTGAGGGATCATAACCGGGATCTTATTACTTAGGTTCCCTTAACCTTTCTCAATACATTATATCCCTTTTATGATCCTCTCTTATAATCCTTGAATTTAAATCCTTTTTATCCTGTTACCTTATACTCAATTCTTTCGGTATCTGGTAGATTTTCAGGAAAAATCAAAGTGTTCGGATTTGGATTCTGACGATCTTTACATATACTTATATCCCATATAAAGTACTAATAAGATCTCAGAATAACAATAGAAGAACCCCTACATAGTGTGGCATGAAAAGTTTTCTCATTCAGCATAATCTGCAAAATCACTATTCATAATGGTTTCAAAAATTCCAAAATTTGGGGTTATTACACTTTGGAGACAAGATGCCAGGGAACTGATGCAATCAAAAAGAATATGAGGACTATACTCACTCAAGAGTATGAGCACTTTGACTCAAAAGCTGGTGAGTCACTAACTAAATTATATGACAGGTTTGTCAAACTCTTGAATGATCCGTCATTGGTGGACAAGGAATATGATCTTGAAGATTCAAATCTGAAATTCCTTTTAGCTCTTCCTGAAAATTGGGATTTGAAGTCTACTACCATAAGAGACAACTATGCTCTTGATGAAACTGCTCTTGATGAAATTTATGGTATGCTCAAGACTTATGAACTTGAGATGGATCAAAGGAGCAAGAGACATGAGAGAAAGTCAAGGATAGTTGCTCTTAAGGTTGAGGAGAAATCTCCTAAAGTTGTTGTCTCAAAGAAGGGCAAAGAAAAGGCTCTCATCATAAAGTCTGATTCAGAGTCATCATACTCTGATGATGACGATTCGGAAACTGAAAGCTTAACTAAAATGGATGACGATGCAGAGATGATGAAATTGATTGCTCTTATGGTGAAGGGTATCACAAAGATAGCCTACAGGAAATTCATAAAGGGAAAGAAGTTTTCCAGGAAAGGTGTAAGTGCTGATAAGAAAGGGTTCAGAAAGTCTGAAGGCAAAAGTGCAAAGTCTAACAGAGGAGACAACTTAAATGTCAAGTGCTACAATTGTGGAGAAAGAGGCCATATATCTCCTGACTGCAAGAAAGGAAAGAGTGACAAAGGCAAGGCACTTGTCACAAAGAAGAAAAGCTAGACAGACTCTTCAGATTCTGAAGATGAGGTGAATTATGCCTTGATAGAAAATGCTGATGGCAACCCTGCAACTGCAGAATTGAAGGTACCTAAAACAACTTATGCTTTTCATACTGATGATATTACTGAGTTAAGATTATATCTTAAAACCATGTTTATTAGTTACAGAGATCAAACTTTAACATGTGAAAGATTAACTTCTGAAAATCTTGCTTATAAGAAAAGGAACGACTATTTAGAAAAAGAGTTAGTTATGTTCCATCAAACTCAGAAAGAAAGAGATGATGCTTTTTATGTTAGAGATGAAGTGCTAAAATTGAATGAATCTCTAAAAACTGAGTTAGAAAAAGAAAGAGAGATTATCAGGACTTGGACTAACTCTGGCTGAACAACTCAGAATTGATTAAGTAGTGGAAACTGGAAAGAGAGCTTAGGTTATGGAGATGATAAAAGTGAAAAAGGAACTGAACAAATTGAGCCAATTGTTGTTAAACAGACTGCTAAGCCAAAGGTGAATCCTATTAAGTTTGTAGCTAAAACTGTAAAGTCTGATTCTGAAAAGATAAAAGAGTCTATAGCAGAAGTTAAGGAAAAGTCAACTTTTGACAAATTAGAACAGGATAAACCAGCTGAAGTTAACATAGGCTTAATGACAAAGAAGCAGCTTAAGCATAAGCTAAAAGAAATTAGGAATGTCAACAAGGTAAAGGCAGCTAGAAAAAATAGGAATGGAAAGGAAGGTGTGAACAAAAGCAATAATTATATGTCTGTTCCTAATGCTCCTAGAAAGAAATATTATAACTGTGGAAACTCTAACCATCTTGCTTCTTTTTGCAGGAAGAATAAGAATATAAACTCTTTACCTCCTAAGTCAGGAATTAAGAGTCATTCTGTTAGGTTTAAGCCACAAAATCCTTGTTTTCATTATGGTAGTTTATGGCATTCCATTTATACTTGTAAGGAATATCATAGTTTGTACTATGATTATTATCAAATAAAACCTTTTTTGAAGAAAGTTACTTTAATTCCTTCTAGTATAAAGTCTGATGCAAAGTCTGATATAGTACTGATAAACAACATGTTAGCATAAACTCTGATATTAAATCCGCTGCAAATGCTAACAAACTTAAAAAGACCAAAGGATCCAAGCAAGTCTGGGTTCTTAAAACTAACCATTAGTGGTCTTTGTGATTGCAGGGCAATAGGAAAGATATCCTAGTTCTGGACAATGGATGTTCAGGACATACGATTGGAAATAAAGCCCTGCTATCAGACTTTATGGAGAAAGCTGGCCCAGGAGTTTCTTATGGAGTTGGCAATATGGGAAAAACTCTGGAATATGGCAATATCAATCTTAGGAATGTCATCATTGAAATAGTAGCTCTTGTCTCAGGACTTAAACACATTCTGCTGTGTGTGAGTCAAATTTGTGACAAAGGTTATCATGTGGATTTCTTTGAAGAAACTGTGAAGTTGTAAGCACTTCAACAGGCAAAGTGGTTCTAAAAGGTTACAGGCATGGTAACATTTATGAAGCTAGACTTTCAACAAGTTCTGATGGTTCTACAATCTATCTGTTGAGTAGAGCATCAATTGAAGAAAGCTAGAATTGGCATAAAAGACTCTCTCATTTAAATTTCCACAACATAAATGAGCTTGTAAAGAAAGATCTTGTGAGAGGATTGCCAAAATCAGTATTTGCTCCTGATGGCCTTTGTGATTCATGTCAAAAGGCAAAACAAAGAAAATCTTCTTTCAAGAGCAAAACTGAATCCTCAATTCTTGAGTCTTATCATCTACTTCATGTTGATCTATTTGGTCCAATCAATATCATGTCTTTTCTAAAGAAAAAATATGCTATGGTTATAGTGGATGAGTTCACAAGATACACTTGGGTGTATTTCTTGAACAAGAAGAATAAAACCACATCTACTCTAACTGATCATGTCAGACAACTGGATAAGTTGGTCAAAGATTCTGTTAAAATTATAAGAAGTGATAATGACACTGAGTTTAAGAATTCAATCACGGAAGAGTTCTACAAAGAGCAAGGAATCAAACAATATTTTTCTGCACCTGGAACTCCACAGCAACATGGAGTTGTAGAAAGAAAGAACAGGACTCTTATTGAAGCTGCACGAACTATGCTTGATAAAGCAAAGCTACCAACCTAATTTTGGGCTGAAGCTGTGCAGACTGCTTGTTTTACACAGAATGCTACACTCTTAAACAAGCATGGAAAAACACCATATGAGATAGTGAAGAAAAAGAAGCCAAATATGAAATACTTTCATGTATTTGGATGTAAGTGTTTTGTTCTTAAGACTCATCCTGAACATCTGTCAAAATTTGATCTAAAAGCTGATGAAGGAATTTTTGTTGGATATCCACTTTCCACACAAGCCTTCAGAGTCTACAATTTAAGAACAAGGGTTGTCATGGAATCTATCAATGTGTCTTTTAATGATAAGAAGATTACTGGACTTGAAGATTTCAATGATCACGATCAGTTGAGATTTGAAAATGAAGACTTAAATTCTGATTCTGTAAATTCTGATGACTTAAACTCTGATCCTATAAGTTCTGACGGGTTAAGTTCTGATGTCATTGAAACTGTTGTAACAACTCCAAAGGAAAATGCACCTGTCCAGGGGGAGCAAGCTGAAGATCCTACCACAACCTAAGACTCTCAAGAAGCATCAGAATCTGTCTCTGGCTCTTCAAGTTTTGATTCATCAAGTTCTGATGAGCCAAATTCTGATAATTCTGAAAACTCTGATACTTCAAGTCCTGAACGATTTAACTCAAATTATGAAGTCTCAGAGAGCATAACTACAGGAAAAACATCAGAAAATGCTGATGGAGATAGCATGGATCATGGGGGAGGATCCAGTTCTAGAAGTCAACTTCCATTTGCAAGGAAGTGGACCAAATCACATACACCTGACTTAATTATTGGAGATCCTGAAGCAGGTGTCAGAACTAGAACTGCAACATCAAATGAATGTCTCTATCATTCTTTTCTATCTCATACTGAACCAAAGAAAGTGGAAGATGTTCTTCAAGATGCTGATTGGGTACAAGCAATGCAGGAAGAGTTAAATGAATTTGAAAGAAACAAAGTCTGGACCCTAGTGCCAAGACCAAAGAACAGATCAGTTGGTGGCACAAAATGGGTGTTCAGAAACAAAACTGACAATGATGGCATAATTACAAGGAACAAAGCTAGGCTGATTGCTAAGGGTTACTCTCAACAGGAGGGTATTGACTATGATGAAATATTTGCACCAGTTGCTAGATTGGAAGCCATAAGAATCTTTTTGGCTTATACTGCTCACAAAAAGTTTAAAGTCTTTCAAATGGATGTAAAAAGTGCTTTTCTCAATGGAGAATTGGAAAAAGAGGTGTATGTTGAACAACCTCCAGGCTTTGGAGATTCAAAATTTCCAAATCATGTCTACAGGCTTGACAAAGCACTTTATGGCCTTAAGAAAGCTCCAAGAGCATGGTATGAGACTTTAGCTCAATTCCTTCTGGAAAGTGGATTTCACAGAGGTACAATTGATAAAACACTGTTCTACCTCAACCATGGAAATGACTTACTTTTGGTACAGATATATGTTGATGATATCATCTTTGGTTCTACAAATGCCAAACTCTGTGAAAGGTTTGCAAAGCTAATGCAGTCAAGATATCAAATGAGTATGATGGGAGAACTTAGTTATTTTCTGGGCCTTCAAATCAAGCAAAATGAAAAAGGTACTTTTATCTGTCAATCCAAGTACACCAGAAATTTACTTATGAAATTTGGAATGCAAGACAGTTCAACAGCATCCACTCCCATGACCACTGCAACCAAGTTAGACAAAGATACTGGTTCATCAGTAGATATTACTAACTACAGAGGTATGATTGGCTCTTTACTCTATTTAACTGCAAGTAGACCTGATATCATGTATGCTACCTGTCTTTGTGCAAGATTTTAGGCTGATCCATGAGAACCTCATCTAATAGCTGTGAAAAGAATTTTCAAGTACCTTAAGGGTACGGCTGATCTAGGATTGTGGTATCCTAGAGAATCAGATTTTAAGCTAATAGGTTACTCAGATGCAGATTTTGCATGATGCAAAATAGACAGGAAAAAACACAAGTGGAAGCTGCCAATTTCTTGGAGGGAGATTAGTTTCTTGGTTTAGAAAGAAACATAAATCAATTTTCACATCAACTGCAGAAGCAGAATATATTGCTGCAGGAAGCTGTTGTGCACATATTTTTTGGATGAAGAATCAGTTACTGGATTATGGGTTAGAATTTTCTAAAATCCTTATTTACTGTGATAATCAAAGTGCTATTGCTATGACATGTAATCCAGTTCAACACTCAATGACAAAGGACATCAGCATTAGGTACCATTTCATAAGGGAACATGTGATGGAAGGTACAGTGGAATTTCATTTTGTTCGAACAGATCAACAACTAGCAGATATCTTCACAAAACCACTATGTGAAGCTACTTTTACAAGACTGGTAAATGAACTTGGAATGGTTTCAGGTTCTTTCTCTAAATCTTCTTAGTTTTTGTTCTCATGCATCAGACTTTATGATCAGTGTTTATAGATTGTCTTATCTTCATGTAATCTGTGCTTAAATTGAAATACATTAAATACTGATTGTTATCTGATGTGGATCTTAATACTCTGATAGTTATTTGAATGTTCTATGACTATTCAATCCAATGAGGATACTGTGCTAGATGCTGACCTAGTAGTCTTTAACATACTAGAAATCCCATGTTTGAATTAGTTGTTTATGTGGAAACTCATTAACACAAGCAAATTCTGATTTTGAGCTTAGTCAAATTTACTTTGTGTATCTTATTACTAAGTCACAAACTAGATTCTTGCTTCTAATCTGTCAAATTCTGATGTCAATAAATCTTAAGGATGAACTAAATGCTTGGTAAGCCTCACTTATCTGAAGAAAAGAAAAGCAAAGAAAATTAAAGTCAGGTACTCCTTTGATATCTAGAGAAAATAATGTGGAAGGGAAGACCCAAGTGCATTGCTGGTATTAAGTAATATGCATTCGAAAAGCAAATAAATTTTTCTTGGTGACCTTTCACATTCTCTGATTACTGGAGAAATACTCTGATAATAGCATACATTCTGATAAGCAGTTGTGACTCACTTACGCTGAGAAGCCACTGTAAAAAGGAATTTCAAAAGATGCATAAAATGAGCACAAACAGTTGAGGTGGACTCTTGCATAAATTTGTTCTATATTAGACTTCATGATTGCTGATAGATTTTAAGCACTTTTCTTAGTTATGCCTTATTTCTAAGATGTACTGAAGTTTATCAGACTTTAATCTTTATCTGATATTCTGCTAAATACACACACTCTCACTCCATATGAATGATGAAAATTACTGTGGTGATTAAGTTGTTTTTGACAAACAGTTAAGTGTCATTTGCATATATTCTGAGGACAAGTTCTGATGGAAGTTCTATTGATCAAACTCTGAAGAATCAAGTCAGTATTTGTATGAAGAATCACATAAAAAGATATTCACTTTTTGAGTTAATAAGCCATATTCTGATGACTGTTAAAATCTGATAATAGTCAAGTTCTGATCCTGATAGAAACTCTGATGCTCACGTGGCATTATTCTTTACTTCACTTATTCGTGGTAAATACTGAAACAGTCATATTTAATCAGAATATAATTAGTTGAGATAAAAACAATCATAATCATTTGGGTTAGTGGTAAACATGTTTATCCTGAAAAACTGCATATGCACAGTAATTATTGCTTATTTCTCGTGCCCATTAACTCCTGTTTTAACTTTTTACTGACTGTTCACACGTTGGCAGGTGTAAATTATCTGCCATGCTTCATAAATATAACTGTTAAGTGGAGAGAGTATATATATGGGAGTTAAAAGATTTTCTAATCTTTTATGTACTTTTCTCTTCTTAATCTCTCTCATTCTCTCTCTCTCTCTAATACACTCTGAAGCTTTTTCTTAGAGGACTTTTATCAAACACCTTGCAAACACTCTCTTTCTCACTTAATCTCTTACAAAGATGGCACCAAAAGACATTCTTTTCAATGGAGCGAAGTTTGTCCCTAACAATTACTTGGCCATTCTTAGCAAGGATGAAGCTCCATCGGAACTTCACTTTATTCAGGACTTCCTTGCTCACTCCGATATTGGGTATGTTTTGACCCAACCTGAAATAATCTCTGGAACTCAAGTGCTGGAGTTTTGGAGAAGTGGCGCATATGATGATGGTGGTGCTCATGGGTCATCAAGTATTATCTTTTCAACAGGGGAGGATGAGCATGTAGTGACTGTGGCTACAGTACGCCAAACACTGTAATTGCCTGAGAACTGCACTTATACAACTGTTGAGGAGCCAGTTTTTCAACAACTAATGGTCAGTCTGGGGTATGAAAAGACATTGGCAAAGTCGGGTCAATTGAAGAGATCCAACATAAGGAGGGAATGGAGTTTCTTCTTTGACTGCATCACAAAGGCTTTTACAAACAAATGTTCTAATTTTGATACAATCCCAATTCTCAGTCAACAAATCGGGTATGCTCTCATTAATCAAACTGATTTTGATTATGCAAGTGCTATTTTAGGCTTTATTGGGGATAGGATGACATAAGATAGGAATACAGTTTACTTTGCTAGATTTGTCAGCTTATTTATAGTTTTTGTTGTTCTCATAAGCCCCAGTTAGCTAGTGAGTCCATTTCACCATTCAGACTAGCTAAAAGAGCTTTTAATGACTTATTATCTACTGATAATAAGAAGGCTATGTTGAGACCCCTTCAAATTCCCATTTCTGTCAAACAAGCCTTAATAAACTATGATCCAGTTAAATACACTACACTATATCCTGATCTCCAACCATCTGAACCTCACCCATCAGAACCTCCAACCACTTCTCAACCACAACCAAAATCTACCATCAAGACATCTTTCAAACCATTAACTTAATCATCTCAAACTGAATCATCAACACATACTATCAGACCTTCACTTTCTAGGCCAAAAAGGATAAAGTCTGTTCCTCAGCCTCCATAAAAGAGAAGAAAAATGATTCTCAGGGATGAATCTGATAGTGAAGAGGAAGCACAGGTTCATGCTTCAGAACCTGTGACAGTTGAAGCTGAGAATATTACTTCTCAGAAAGAAACTGCAGCTCAAAGTTCTGATACTTTGAAGAGAAAATCTGTAAGTTTTGATGCTGCAACAACAACTCCTTCATTGGCAAGGAGATTGAAGAAAGTGAGGGCAAAGAGGTATAATGCTAAGCCTCCATCTGAGGATACTGCAGAAGCTGAGGAAGGGGATCATGAATCTTTGATCTCAAAAGAGCCAATTATAATTGAATCTCTGCCACCTCCAGCTAAAGCCCACGACACTGTTCCTGAAACAGTGGGTACACCTCCAGTCTCTCCTCTTCATGAGGATATTACAATTGAAGATTCAGGCTTCAGTCCTGAAATTGACATTCATAGGCTGCACATTCCTTCTATTCTGTATTTGGAAGCTCCTACAGAAGCTCAGCAATCTCCAGTTCAATCTCCAATCTTAAATGCTGAGATGCCAACTCCACCTATTTCTCCAAAGTATGCTGAAATTCCTACAGTAGATGAGGTTATTCCTGAATCTCCAGTTGCCTCACACACTGTTGTTTTTTCAGAACATAATGAATCTTCTTCAAGTTCTGAAGACAGTGTTTCTGTTGAGACTCCAGCTCTCATTCTGGGAAAGGAAGCACTGGTAAAGAAGTTTATTGAGCAGGATGCACCTATACCTTGGAAGGATACTCACAGGGGGTTGAGTGGACCAAGAAGTGGAATGATTCTGAATTTATTCCAAGCTTGTTAGGTCCCAATATGTTTGTAGAAGGGGGGTTGAATACAAACAATACCGTTTAATCGAATAAAATGCAGAATAAAAAGGTGAAACAAAATTCAAGTTAAATAAAACTATTATTAAACTTGAAAGGTGTTACAACAACGGTATCATTTACAAGGGATTAATCTCAAATTAATTATTATAAATCTAGAATAAATTCGACATGAACTTTTTCTATTTTTGCAATAAAAAGATCAAATGCTAAAAGCGATTTTAGATTAAGTTCTAGGGATTTCGATCCGCTAGATAGTTACACAAGAACAAGAAAAGTATTTCTAGTGGATTGGATTTAACAATAAATACTAGAAATAAATGATCTGTGTAGTTTGCAATAATTTCTCTGCAGGTTCTCTTGTTCTGTGTTTTTCAGTTGAATATTCAATGCTGTGTTCTTGTTGAAAAAATGATCTGCTTTCTGTTGTTTAAGTAATCAAAACAATCCAATTGAATCAGCAAGACTTTCGGCAAGACAATCAAATGAACTGGCATGACAATCCATTTGAACTGGTAGGACTTTCGGCAAGACAATCCAAATGAACTAGCATGACATTCGGTATGACTATTGATTGTCATACCGATTGTCTTCCTAATATAAAAGATAGTCTTGCTGGATTAAAACAGATTTTAATCAAATAATAATTCTGAATTAATTAATCAATTAATTCAATTAATCAATAAATTAATCTTTGCAGATTTAATTTATTTTCTTAATTAAATTATATGGCTTAATTAATTAATAGATAATTAATACCAATCTTGAGCAGCAACCATTCCTCTGAAAATCTTCTGAAAATCACTGTCAATTACGAATCAATTCCACCACTTCAATGTTGACACTCGATGTACTGTCTGGTTCATGAGTGACTAACTTCCGTGATGTTTCTTCATGCCTTGACCTTGATACTCTTGATTTTCTTCAGACTAAATCCTTGTAATTAATTGATACCCTGATGAGATCTCTGTCACTTGGTTAAATCCACAATCTTGATTTATATCACTGAGGCTTGATCAATTTCTTGAGCTTCTTCCAGTGAATTAAGTCATCAAGTCTGTAGATGAACAATGTTACTTAATCCTTTGACATATGTTACTCTGTGAGATCTCTCTGACGATAGATCCACTATTTACTTATTACATTCTTATTTGAGTTGAGTTAAATCCTCGAATAAACAAATAGGCTATTACATATGCCTTTCAATCTCCCCCTATTTGCTTGTTAGACAATAACAACAAATACCTAGAGGATAACTCAACTAACAAATAAGAAAAAGATATAAACAGTAATGCAAAGTAAATAGCGGAAAAGTTCTGGATTATATTTAACATTTTCCAGATTCCAAAAGAAATTTACAAGTGAATACAAGATAGATGTTCCTCTAGCCTGAACATATAACTACATTAGTCTATCTTGATTCACAAAGCTCTAATCATATTACATTGAGTTTTGAGCTAATTGAATTCAGTTGTCCTCTCTTCTGACTTCACCTTCTTCTAAATCTTGAAGCAGCTCCTTGTCAAAGACACGATCCTTTTCTGAAGTGAAGCTGTCTGGTCTAATTGGTTGAACTCCAACTGTCTTTAGCTTATTCTTGAGTTGATTGTACCTTTTAATATTCTTTTCACAATATGCTTGAATCAGATCAGCTGCTTGAGTTTTCAACATGGATGAATATCCGGCAATTCTTAAGTGATGTTCCATCCAGACCAGATGCTTAGCTGAGTAGTCTTTAAGAGATTGTGATTCGAGCTGGCAGATTTGAAGACAGTCAGACTTAAAGAATCTTACCTGATGAGGATTGTTGACCACTTGAGGACTAGCCCTGCTGGCAAACTCTTTGAGCCTTTCTCAAAGAACTTCATTCAATTCTGAGCTTCTTTTGACTTTGTTGAGAAGAACCCAAATCTCTGACAAAGAACAATTCTCAAACAGATGAAGTGACACCTTGAAAGATCCTTCGCTCTGACAATATACAAATATGCTCATCTCATTTAGGGATCTGTCAAAGGCAGCTGTGATCCTTGAGACTTCAGTCTTTATAGCATTCATGTACATGTCATTTTTTGGATTAGAGATCTCCAGCTTGTCCAGAAGATGTAGAAACTGTCTATCATTGTTTGTGCTCAGCTGAGGCATATCAAGTACTCTCCTAGCTTTATCCCATTTTTCACCAATCTTCAGTCTGACATCTCTTCTCCTTTCTTGAGCTTTAATGTCATGAAGACGTTGCTTTTGAAGAGTTTCTGTTCTTTGTATGTCTTTCCTCATGTCAATGATCTGGGAGACCTTTTTGAGTTCAGCTTCTTTTCTTTTCATCTCTGATTGCTGCTGCTGAAACACTTTCTCAAACAGAGGATCCACTGGAGCTTCCTCTTCCCATTCTCCAGAATCACTTTCCTCCTCAGCTTCAAAGAAACCATCTTTATCTTCCAAGACTGGTTCAGTGGGAACGTCACAAATATCAAAGTCATCCTGTTCTCCACTATAGTAGATATCATTAGGCTTCCCTGTGCCTCCAGCAGACGACTCTTTTTATTTTCCCTTATCACTTCTCCCTTTCTTCTCCCCCTTAGTTGAGGAATCCTCTACAGACTTTCCCTTAGATCCTCCATGACCTCCATCACCTCCCGAGCCTGAGCCTCCACCAGACGGCCCTTCAAAGAAAGTCCTTTGTTCTTCATTAGGGCAGTGAGAATTTTTGATCATGTAGTACAGGTGCTTTATCCCTTCATTCAGATGTTCCATGCCCGTCTCTATCTTCAGAAATCTGGAAGAATCTAGTGAATGATTCATTTCAACCAAGTCTTGAAGAGAAGTCATTCTTGTATGTAGAGAGTAGAAGTTTGAAATGTCGTCAGCTGATAACGTTGGAGATTCCTGGATTGAGTTAAGCTTTGGTACAATAGATGTCTTCAATCTGATATTTCAGTCCTGATAAGAGCTAGCTGATTATTGACAGAGGTGGAAGAAGAAGACCGTTCAACCACTTGTGCTTTGAATGATTTAGCTTCAGCCTGACTTTTTGCAAGTTGTTCCTTGAGATAAGCAATTTGAGCTAACAGATTTTCAGTGTTTTTGTCTGTGTGTGCGCTCATGTAAATATCTCTCCTGTTTAATTCACTCAACTCACGTGCATGTGTATCTCTCAATATAATTGCTCATGAGGAGTCTTCCTGAGGCTGATCTTCTGTACCTACATTTACAATCACCCTAGCCTCTTCAAGAGAGGTCAGTGGTGGTGCAATGGGAATTCGCGAGTCCCGATCCTCAGTCAAACCTATCATTTCATGTGAAATAGATGTCTGAATTGCTTCAGGGATAGATTGACCGAGTTGCCCTCCACTTTCTCCAGATAAATCTGCGAGTGGAGAATCCCGTGAGGGAGCCAGAGGTGTTGGATCTGGGAGGGGAGAAAATGACTCTATTAAAGGTGGCTGAGAGTCAGATTTTCCCTCAGAAGCATGTGACTGCTCTTCTGCCGTAACTATGGCAGGCACTGTAACCGACTCTATGTGTACTCCTCGCTCCGTGTCCTGAGTATCATCTACTGGTCTGTATGCTTCCATTGTAAGTAATGGAATTGTGCTTGACTCAGTACAAGATGCCATGGCCCTATTGCGTATTTCAATAGATTCATCCTGTTGAGAGGATGTTTCTAGTAACTGTTCAGTGGCCATTTCAAAGTCCATGTCCTGTTGGGAGGACAAGGATGGGCTTTCAGATGCCTCGATAAATGTTCTTCTTTTCTTCGGAGGAGGCAGAGCTGAGGGTTCATTCACATCCACCAACAAACTACTTCCTATTAACCTTCTAGGCAACATTTTAGACAGTGGGGGAGAGGTTGAGATAGGTTGTGACTCTGTGTTTGGCTCTATGACCTGGGATTGAAGCTGTGGTTCTACAACTTCATGGTCAGTCCTATCAACCATTGGGGGTCTTTCAACAGAAGTAGGAATAGGTTGAGTTGGAGGAACTATTACCTGTAGAGGAAGAGCATCTGATGCTTGAGCCTGGGTGGTTTGAACCACTGGAGGTTGAGCTTGCTGTTCATGACCGGGAAGATTGAAGATAGGTAAGGGAATATAAGTGGCCATGAAAGCAGATACAAGTACTGGAACTTGCATGAATTTGAAAGTTGTGTCTTGGCGGGTGTAAATCTTTTTGCTTACAGGAGGGGGTTCGGTTACTGCGGAGTTAGCAAAAAGGGCTTTATGCTCAGGTGAGAGAATATGTTCTGCTATGAGCATGAGAAAACGAGCATAGTAACACGAGACCCTACGATTTGTAGAATGATCACGTAAAGCAGTAGTGAGACGTCTCAAGAGAATGGGTAAAAGTAGTTTGCCAAAATTGATCCTTTGATTGAAAACAACCGCAAGACCAATATACTGCAGAGTGGAAGTGATGTTGTGAAAGTTGGATTTAGTGTAGTTGGCAAACACTTTTGAAAGTGTATCGAAGAAAATGTCCCATTCAGACACCAAATTGGATTTTGATAACTTGGTTAAATTAATTACCCTCTGATAGTGAATAGCATGGAAAAAGTTTGAAATATCATTTTCAGAGGGCAAATTATAGAAATTGTCCATAGGAAAATTTAAAGCTCGATTGACGACTGTTTCATCAACCACATACTGTGTGTTTGCCACGGTGAATGAAAAAGATTTAAAATCATCGGCCACAGTAGAGGTTGTGCAAATCAGTCTGAGCAGATCAACATTTAAAATCACATTTGATTTAATAGCAGAGCTAACAATCAAATGGTCATTTAAAAATCTAATCCATGGCTTAAATTTTTCTACATCACATTTATCTGGATTAAAGTAACCAACAAGATTATGCGAAACAATTTGGAAATTGAGAGCCATTTTAAAAATAATAATAAGACACACACTTTCAGAATTTTAAGAATAATATTAAGAAAATTCGAATTAATTAAATTAATTTAATAATTTGAATTAAATCAATTATAATCGAAAAATTTAGAAAGAAATGTATCTCGTTAAAATTCTTAACTCACAAAAGCAGATTTGAAAAACCACAAGACACAAAACAGAAATTAAAATAAAAATACCCAAAATCAAACAAACACAAAACGATTTTGAGGGGAACAAAACGAAGTGCAAAAGATTAAAAAAAAATTGGCAGCACTCCTGTATGTATATACGTGTATGTATATATCAGGAGTGATGTTTTAGTTTGCTGAGTAAAAACTCGAGCAAGGAAGACAATGGCGATGGAATTGTTGTTTGGTCGAAGAGAGAGAGAGAGAGAGAGAGAGAGAGAGATAACTGTTGGATTTTGAAAAGAAGGAAATGGACTGATAAAAAGTAAGAGAAACAAAAAAAAATTGTTAAGTAGGACAACTGGTATGACAATTCGGGATAGTCTTACCGATTGTCATACCGATAGTCATACAAGGCAATTTTGAGAAAACAAAAAAACAAAACAAACAAATAAAACAAATAATAACATATAACTGGTATGACAATCTGATAGTCATACCGATTGTCATACCAGTACAAAATAAAACATAATATATCTGATATTAATTTTATTACTGGCATGACAATTAATAGTCATACCGATTGTCTTGCCAGTTATAAAATTAAACTGATTTAAAAATAAACAGTATTAGTACTAGAATGACTTTCTGCAAGACAATTTCAATTGTCTTGCCGATTGTCATTCTAGTTATAAAATAAATTAAGTATTTAAATATACTGAATAATTAACATAAAAACTGTAAAAAACACAAATAAAAAACACAGAATATAGAAAATATTACAATTACAGAAAACTGAAATGAATATGGCAGAAAATATTTACATAAATAAAATAATTAAAATATTTCAGAGATAATAATATTTTCAGTCCAAAAATAGATTTCTTTTGAATTTTAACAAATAAAATTCATAGAAAAATATTTTTAGAGAAAATAAAATATTCTGAGACATTAAAATTAACAAGTTGAGTAAATAAATAAGATAAGATAATAAAAATTACATAGAAATAAGCAGGAAATTTTGGAAAATGATAAAATAAATTTGCAAATGAATTTTTCATTTATGAAAAATTCATTTGTAAATTCACTCAAGAACATATTTCAGATATTCACAAGTTTAATCACTAAAGCTATTCAACATACCTAATTTACCAACTAATTTGGTAAATGTGGATTCATCAAGAGGTTTAGTGAAAATATCTGCTATTTGTTCTTCTGTTGGAACAAAAAATAGTTCAACAGTACCATTCATGACGTGCTCTCTAATAAAATGATACCTGATGTCGATGTGCTTTGTCCTCGAGTGCTACACAGGGTTGTTGGTGATGGCTATTGCACTTGTATTGTCACATAAAATAGGAATTTTGTTCAATACAGAGCCATAGTCTCGTAGCTGGTTCCTAATCCACAAGATCTGAGCACAGCAGCTTCCAGCAGTAATATATTCAGCCTCGGCCGTTGAATTTGAAACTGTTTGCTATTTCTTGCTGTACCATGAGACTAGTCTGCTACCTAGGAATTGACAACTGCCTGAGGTGCTTTTCCTATCAACAACACTTCCTGCATAATCTGAATCTGTATATCCAACAAGGTTAAAACCAGATTCTTTAGGGTACCAAATACCTAGATTTGGTGTTCCCTTAAGATATCTTAAGATTCGTTTAACAGCAACGAGATGAATATCTCTAGGATCCGCTTGGAACCTTGCACATAAGCATGTAGCATACATAATATCTGGTCTACTTGCAGTAAGATAGAGTAACGAGCCAATCATACCTCTGTAGCTTGAGATATCTACCTTAATGGAGTTTTCACATGGTCCAAGCTTGACAACTGTAGTTGACGGAGTCCTTGCTGATGCAGAATCCTCTAGATTGTACTTTTTGAGGAGTTCCTTGAGATACTTGGATTGACAAAAAAAAGGTCCATCTAACCTTTGATTTACTTGTAATCCAAGAAAGAACTTCATCTCTCCCATCATGCTCATTTCAAATTTGCTGTGCATTAACTTAGCAAATCTCTTACAGAGATTATCATTAGTAGACCCAAATATTATATTATCCACATAGACTTGGACTAATATTGTATCATTCTTATGCTTTTTAGAAAAGAGAGTTTTGTCTATGACACCTCTAATAAAGCTATTTTCAATAAGAAATTCAGAGAGAGTGTCATACCATTTTCTCGGAGACTGTTTGAGTCCATAGATAGCCTTGAAAAGAAAGTAGACAAAATCCAAATGATCTGGATCTTCAAAACCAGGAGGTTGCTCTACATATACCTCTTCATCCAGCTTTCCATTCAGAAAGGCACTCTTGACATCCATTTGATAAACTTTAAAGTTAGAGAATGCTGCAAATGCCAAAAATATCCTGATGGCCTCTAGTCTAGCCACTGGAGCATAGGTTTCATCATAATCAATGCCTTCAGCTTGTGAATACCCTTTAGCTACCAGTCTTGCTTTGTTTCTTATAACCACACCATCTTCATCTAGTTTATTCCTGAATACCCACCGAGTACCAACAGCTTTCTTGTGTGTAGGTCTAGGTACCAGTTTCCAGACTTGTTGATGTTCAAACTGATTGAGTTCATCTTGCATAGCAATCACCCAATCTGGATCAGTCAGTGCTTCCTCAATTTTCTTAGGTTCCATCTCAGAAAGAAATCCTGAGAACAAACACTCATTTTGAGTAGCACGTCTAGTTCTGACTCCAACATCTGGATCACCAATAATCAACTCAAAAGGATGAGCTTTATTCCAGACAGTCTGTCTTGGAAGATTTGATCTTGATGATTCGCCTTGAAATTCATTGGGATGTTGTGTCCTACTAGTTGATCCTTCAGCATCTCCCCCTGAGTTGTTGCCATGTTGACTTGAAGATTCTCCGTCAGTAGCAGTGGTATCTCCATTGTTGCCAAAGTTTCCATCACCATTACCTTGAGTATCATCATGATTAACAGGTTCTTCACCAGCAACAACCTCAGGTTCTTGACCATGTTCTGATTCTGAATCTGACATATCATCAAACTTCAGTTTCTCAGAAGGATCTTCAGTTTGGAAACTAGGGAGTTTAGTGTCATCAAATGTAACATTGACACTTTCAGTTACTTTGTATTGATCAATGATATACACTCTGTATGATTTTCTTCCATATCCAACAAAAATACCCTCATATGCCTTTGCCTCGAATTTACCACGACGATCATCTCCATCCTTGAGCACGAAGCATCTGGCACCAAATACATGAAAGTATTTGATAGAAGGTTTCTGTTCATTCAAAATCTCATAAGGAGTTTTCATGAAGTCTTTGTTGATTAGAGTTCGATTCTGAGTATAACATGCAGTATTGACAGCTTCAGCCCAAAGATACATTGGAAGACCTGATTCACTTAACATCGTTCTTGCAGCTTCAATCAATGTACGATTCTTCCTTTCTACCACTCCATTTTGCTGAGGGGTTCTAGGAGCTGAAAATTGTCTGGTAATCCCTTTGTCTGTACAGAATCCATTGAGAAGTGAATTCTTAAATTCTGTTCCATTATCTGACCTTATTGCTCCAACAGGGACATTAGAATCTAACTCGATCAACTTGATATGATCAATCACAACTTGTGGTGTTTCATCCTTAGAGTGAAGGAATAAAACCCACGTATACTTGGAATAGTCATCAACTATCACAAGACAGTAACACTTCTTTGACATCGAAAGGACATTAACTGGTCCAAATAAATCCATGTGTAATAATTGTAGAACACCAGTTATGGAGGATGTGTCAGTGCCTTTGTGACTTGCTTTCTTTGACTTTCCTTTCTGGCAAGCCTCACATAGTCCTTCTGGGGAGAATTCCAGCTGAGGCAGACCTCTGACCAATTCTTTTTTAAAAGAGAATTCATTGTTTTGAAATTGAGATGAGAAAGTCTCTTGTGCCATAGCCAACTCTCATCTGTCGATGCCTTTGCATAGAAACAATTGACTTCATGATTGCTTCCAGAGTTCATGTCAGCTACGAACAGATTTCCTTTCCGGATTCCCATCAAGGAGGGTTTTTCACTTTTCTTGTATAGAATCTGACACTTCAGCTTGTCAAATAAAACATTGTAGCCGTTGTCATAGAACTGACTAATGCTAAGCAGATTGTGTTCAAGTCCTTGCACAACATACACATTTTCAATGATAACATTTCCAGCTAGCAAACAACCATATCCCTCAGTTAAACCTTTGCTGTTATCTCCAAAGGTAACCACTGGGCCAGCTTTCTCAACCATATTTGATAGCAGGGCTCTATCTCTGGTCATATGTCTTGACGATCCGCTGTCAAGAATCCACACTACCGGTTGTACCTGTTTAATGCCCTGCAATACAAATGGATTAGACCTTCTTCGGAACCCAAGCTTGGCTGGGTCCGGCATACTTGTAAAATTGGCCTTTATTAGGCAAAACAACATTCTTAATTTTAATGTTCTCAACTTTCTCAATGACTGGACATTTGACCTTGTGAACAGCCTTGACAAATTTCTGTTTAGGCTTAGGCACAAATGTCTCCTTTCTAGCTTTAGGAGGACTAGCAGTCTTAGACCTATCATGCTTTCTATTATTCACATGCTGACGAAGAGTAGTCTTATCATTAGAAATATGCTTACCATTAAAATAAGCATACATCAAATTAAAAGCACAAGACATACAATCAGGAACACCACATGCTTTATGAGAGGGATTAATAATAGGCAACTTATGCATGGTAGACATGACATTTGTGTTATCCAACTCATGTGTGTCTGAGTTAGTCTCAGTTGCTTTCACAACTTTGACTGGAACCTTTGATATACTTGACTTGGAGACAGCTTTCTCATTAGCATGATCTTCAGCACGGATTTCTTCTTGAATAATAAATGAGGTCTCATCAAATGGTTCAGCAATTGATTCTTTATAGAGGGGTTCATCAACACCCTTAAGCACATGTGGTACTTCCCTGCCTTTAGCACAGACATGAGGAGGGGAGTTTATGCCTAATTTTCCAATAGCAACATTGTAATCATAACCTATTCCAGATGTTTGATTAACAGCTTGCTTATTGTAAAACTCTTTGGACTTCGAACAAGAATTAAAGTAAGCTTTAACCTTAGCCTCAAGACCGGTGATCTTGTCTTTGAGAATAGTTTTGAGTTGTCTATAACATTCAACTCTATTCTCTAGAAAAGATACTTGTTCTTTTAATTTATCTTGATTAATGCGCACAAGTCTTAATTCATTGACCTCTTTCTCAAGGTCTTTGATTTGTTGATTTAATAATTCATTATCACGACGAGCACAATCTAAGGAACCTCCTAGATGATAAACTAATTCAGCATCAGTAAATTTTACCTCTTTTCTTGACGATGAGGTGTTTTGCATCACTAGCCATGAGAGCAAGATTCCCAACTTCTTCATCTTCACTGTCAGTATCATCCCAGCTTCTTCCCTTTGCCAGGTAAGCCCTTTCAGATTTACTCTTCTGATTAGAATCGTAAGAGTTCTTCCTAACTTGTTTTGGCTTCCTGCATTCTGTGGCAAAGTGTCCCAACTCATTGCAGTTGAAGCATCGAATGGTGCTTCGATCAACCATCCCTGTTTTATACCCACCACTGCTGGTGTTAGAGGATGAAGATCCACCTTTCTGGAATCTGTTATAGTTGGACTTGTACTTCAACTTGGGATTCCTTTTGAATCTGACATTTGAGAATCTCTTGACAATCAGGGCCATTGACTCATCCTCCAATTGCTCCAGTTCTTGCAAGGAATAAAAATCATCTCCTGATTGATTTGTAGTAGGAGGATCAAATTCTGCTACTATCACATTTTCTTCAACCTTGGAAGACTGTACCATTCTTTCTGACTGTTGAGATTGTTGTTGATATTGTGGTTGTTGTTGTTGTTCATCAGCTACTAGAGCAGTAGACGTGCTGACCACTCTTCCTTTCCCGTAAACTTCCTTTTGCTGAATCTGCTCCAACTCATAAGTCTTTAACACACCATAGAGCATTTCCAAAGAAATCTCACTCAGATCTCTTGCTTCTCTTATGGCAGTGATTCTATGTTCGAGATGAGTTGGCAGTGTTAAAAGGAACTTTTTGTTGACCTCCCTGATGGAATATTATTTACCATTAATGTTCAAGTTGTTGATCAATGCATTGTACCTCTCAAACACTTCAGTGATTCCTTCTCCTGGATTGGATTTAAAGTATTTATACTCAGAGGTTAGGATTTCTATTTTGTTCTCCCTAACTTCCTCTGTGCCTTCATTAATAACCTCAATAGTTCCCAGATATGTTTGGAATCTTTACAGTTCATCACATGTCTATTCATCAAGGGATCAAGGGAATCTACTAAAATTAATTGAAGGCTAGCATCCAAGGAGGCTTCTTCTTTTTCAGCAGGAGAAAAATCCTCAGGATCTTTCACATAAGTTCTTGCTTTGGTAATCACCACATCATTTTCTATTACCTCTGGTTCAATAACCATTGGAATTTTAGGACCCTTCTTTAACACTTCCAGATATTTGGAATTTGCAACTTGTAAAAACAATAGCATCTTCTTCTTCCATATAACATAATTTTCTTTATCGAATAGTGGAATTTTAACGGTTCCAACTTTTTGTGTAGTCATTATGAATTTTTGAGTGAATAAAACATTCAAGGAGTGAAAGAAACACAAAAGTCTAGGATCTTGATTTGTACGTTAATCAGAAGGCTCTGATACCAATTGTTAGGTCCCAATATGTTTATAGAAGTGGGGTTGAATACAAACAATACCGTTTAATCGAATAAAATGCGGTATAAAAAGGTGAAACAAAATTCAAGTTAAATAAAACTATTATTAAACTTGAAAGGTGTTACAACAACGGTATCGTTTACAAGGGATTAATCTCAAATCAATTATTACAAATCTAGAATAAATTCGACATGAATTTTTTCTATTTTTGCAATAAAAAGATCAAATGCTAAAAGCGATTTTGAGATTAAGTTCTAGGGATATCGATCCGCTAGATAGTTACACAAGAACAAGAAAAGTATTTCTAGTGGATTGGATTTAACAATAAATACTAGAAATAAATGATCTGTGTAGTTTGCAATAATTTCTCTGCAGGTTCTCTTGTTCTGTATTTTTCTGTTGAATATTCAATGCTGTGTTCTTGTTGAAAAATGATCTGCTTTCTGTTGTTTAAGTAATCAAAACAATCCAATTGAATCAGCAAGACTTTCGGCAAGACAATCAAATGAACTGGCATGAAAATCCATTTGAACTGGTAGAACTTTCAGCAAGACAATCCAAATGAACTAGCATGACATTCGGTATGACTATTGATTGTCATACCGATTGTCTTCCTAATATAAAAGATAGTCTTGCTGGATTAAAACAGATTTTAATCAAATAATAATTCTGAATTAATTAATCAATTAATTCAATTAATCAATAAATTAATCTTTGCAGATTTAATTTATTTTCTTAATTAAATTATATGGCTTAATTAATTAATAGAGAATTAATACCAATCTTGAGCAACAACCATTCCTCTGAAAATCTTCTGAAAATCACTATCAATTACGAATCAATTCCACCACTTCAATGTTGGCACTCGATGTACTGTCTGGTTCATGAGTGACTAACTTCCGTGACGTTTCTTCATGCCTTGACCTTGATACTCTTGGATTTTCTTCAGACTAAATCCTCGTTAAAATTGATACCCTAACGAGATCTCTGTCACTTGATTAAATCCACAATCTTGATTTATATCACTGAGGCTTGATCAATTTCTTGAGCTTCTTCCAGTGAATTAAGTCATCAAGTCTGTAGATGAACAATGTTACTTAATCCTATGAATATGTTACTCTGGTGAGATCTCTCTGACGATAGATCCACTATTTACTTATTACCATTCTTATTTGAGTTGAGTTAAATCCTCGAATAAACAAATAGGCTATTACATATGCCTTCAGTTTGCATGGTCAGCAGCTGATATGCCAGGCATAGACCCGGAGTTGATTACTCACAAGTTAAACGTGGATCCAATCCGGAAGACAGTGAAACAAAAGAAAAGAAATTTTGCCCCGGAAAGACAAGAGGCTATAAAACAGGAAGTAGAAAAGCTCTTAGAGGCTGGTTTCATTGAGGAGATCCAATTTTCGGAGTGGTTAGCAAACCCTGTAATGGTGAAGAAGGCTAATGGAAAGTGGAGGATGTGTATAGACTTTACTGATCTGAATGATGCATGCCCTAAAGACTGTTTTCCGTTGCCAAGGATTGATACTTTGATTGATGCCACTGCTGGGTATGAGATGCTGAGTTTCATGGATGGATTTAGCGGATACAACCAGATCAAAATGCATAAGGATGACATTCCAAAGGTATCATTCATCACCGACTTTGGTGTTTATTGTTATCTTGTTATGGCATTTGGTCTCGAGAATGCAGGAGCCACCTATCAAAGGTTGGTGAATAAAATTTTTAAGGACTTTATTGGAAAGACTATGGAAGTCTATGTTGATGACATGTTAGTCAAGAGTCTAGTAAAGACTGATCGTATAACCCATTTGAGGGAAGTTTTTGAGGTCCTGAGGTACCACAAGATGATGTTGAATCCTACGAAGTGTGCCTTCGGAGTAGGATCTGGAAAATTCTTGGGATTGATGGTCTCAAAGAGAGGAATTGAGGCTAACCCCGACAAAATAAAGGCGGACATGGAACCACCAAAAACTGTCAAGGATGTTCAGAAACTCACGGAAGGGTTGCTGCGCTAGGACGATTCGTCTCCAAGTCAGGAGACAAGTGCCTATCATTCTTCAAGTCACTAAAGAACATCAAGGACTTTGTATGGAATGAGGAAAACCAGAAGGCATTCGAAGATTTAAAGAAGTATATGGCCCAGGCCCCGTTGTTGGCCAAGCCAGTTCTGAGTGAAGTTTTATTCTTGTACTTGGATGTTTCAGAAAGTGCCTTGAGCGCGGTGTTGGTTAAGGAGGAACTGAAAGTCCAGAAACCCGTATACTATGTCAACAAAATTATGCATGGTAATGAGTTGAATTATTCAACTATTGAGAAATTCGCTTTAGCCTTGGTAATGGCTTCGAGAAAGCTGCGTCCTTATTTTCAGGCTCATCAAATTGAGGTGCTAACAAATCAGCCTCTGAGAAATATCATTCACAGTCCCAAGGCAAGTGGGAAATTGATTAAGTGGGCAATAGAGCTGGGAGAGTTCGATCTCAAGTATAAGCCACGTACGGCAATAAAAGCCCAGGCATTAGCTGACTTCATGGTGGAATGTACCATACCCAACCAAGAAGTCGGGGGGCAGGAAGATACCATACCTCAAGACAAGGGAGTCGATAATGGGGACAAAGAGAAGGATGATAAAGAAAAAGAATATTGGGTTCTCTATTTTGATGGAGCATCAAAAACAAACTCCAGTGGAGCAGGATTGGTTTTGCAAAGCCCTGATGGGTTCTTAATTGAGTATGCTATGAAGCTAGACTTCCCAACTACAAACAATGAGGCAGAATATGAAGCCCTGATAGCTGGCCTTGGCCTAGCTGGAACACTTAGAGTCAAAAACTTAAAGGTCCGTGGAGACTCGAAACTGATCATATCCCAGGTAAAGGGAGAATTTGAGGCAAGGGATGATACGATGGCTAAGTATGTCCGCCTAGTAAGGGCTGTGATGACCCAATTTAATGAATGCCATGTTGAACACATTCCAAGGGAAGAAAATGCTAAGGAATATGCGTTATCAAAGTTTGCTTCATCTGAGATAGAAGAAAGTTCAGGAAGCGTGTACTTCCGTGTTTTGAAGACACGAAGCATAGATGTTAAGCTTGTGGCTCCCATAGGCCTGGGGACGTCATGGATTGATCCCATCAAAGCTCACATTCAAACCGGTTGGTTGCCAAGCGATGCAACTGAAGCACGGAAGTTAACTGTTCGAACACTAAGGTACACTTTGGTAGATGGGATTTTGTACAAAAGATCTTTCGTGGTTCCTTACTTAAGGTGTCTCAGGCCCGATGAGGCACACTTGGCTCTTGAAGAAGTGCATGAAGGTATTTGTGGACAACACTTGGGGGCAGGGCCTTGGCTCATAAGATAATCCGTTTAGGCTTCTATTGGCCAGAAATGATGGCTGATGCCAAAGAATATGTGAAGAAGTGTGATCGCTGTCAAAGCATGCACCAGTTGTTTGACAACCCCCGAGATGCTGACCTCTATTAACTCGCCTATTCCCTTTGCTATGGGGGGGATGGATATTCTAGGGCCTTTCCCTATTTCCACGGCACAAAGGAAATTTCTGATTGTAGCCATTGATTATTTCACCAAGTGGATTGAAGCCAAACTTTTGGCCAAAATCACAACTAAGCAGGTTACACAATTCCTGTGGGAAAACATTATGTGTCGATATGGAATTCCCCGTATTCTCGTCACTGACAATGGAACACAATTCAACAACGAGGAATTCAAGAAGTATTGTGAAGAAAATGAAATTGAGTTACGGTTCACCTCTGTGGCTCACCCACAAGCCAATGGGCAAGCGGAAGTAGCAAATCGAATAATCCTGGATGGACTAAAGAAGAGGATCGAGAAGTCAAGAAATAATTGGGTGGATGAGATACTTCCCATATTATGGGCCTATAGGACTACCTGTAGAGTCACGACAGGGCAACTCCTTTCATGTTGGCATATGGGGCAGAAGCAGTAGTTCCTATGGAGATATCACATTCCTCTCCAAGGATTCAGGCTTTCAATGCTGAGGAAAATGAGGAAGGACAAAGGTTAGCTCTGGACTTAATCGACGAAGTGCGAGATGGGGCACATGCAAAGATAGTAGAGTATCAGAAGAAGGCTTTATTCTACTACAACCTAAGGGTTAAAGAAAGATTTTTCAAACAAGGTGACCTGGTCTTGAGGAAGATAGAAGCTTCTGGTGTAGGACAGAAAGGGAAGCTTGCCCCGAATTGGGAAGGGCCATACAGAGTCAAGAGTGTTCAAGGTAGAGGAACCTACAAGCTAGAGCAGTTGGATACGATTCTCACTTGTCAAGATGGCGAGTAGGTTGAAAAGCACCTTGAAGTTTTGCTTGCTTAGGATTTATATGTTCTAGTTTTATTTCGAAGTTTATTAAGACTTGTGTAAGGGATGAATCCCAGACAATTTTATGAAATTCATGAGTTCTTCAAAGTATGTTTATGGCCTAACAAATAAAAACCAAATGCATGGATGCAAGCATACAAGGTGATAAACAAAATAGACCGGATAAATATTACAAGATGTTCGATAAATAAAGTCTCGAAAAAGAAAACAAGCCACGCAGGGCTGAAAAAGCTCTAAGAAGCTGAGGTGCCCTCGGCATCCATATCATCGTCCTCTCCACTCTCGCTGGATGTCTCTGTCGTCTCGGAGGAGGAGGAAGAGCTATCGTCCTCAACAGGTCTGAAAGAAGACTCGAGAGGAGGAAGGAGTGGATCCTGAGGAATATGATCCGAGACAACTACTCGAGTACGAAACCTCTGTAGCAAAGCCTCATCATCAGGGCAGACATAATCCGCCGGGTTAATATCAGGACAAGCCTCGTTCACGGTCCCACGGGTCGTGTCCCAACCAGTCCTAAAAAACCCGGGAAAGGTTGAATCATCCCTAATCCTCATGGATTGGGCAAACTCCTCCGAGTCCAGATAGTTGTCTATAGCTTTATCCTTCTCCGCCCGAAGTACCAATAGCTCGGCGTTGGACTCTCCGAGTTCTTCCTCCTTGCGCTTGAGCTTCTTCTCCAGGGTAGCATACTTCTTCGGTTGCCTCCTAAGGGCATTATCGGCCTTATCAGAAGCCCGCTTCCATGACTCGGCTTGCCTCACAGCAACTTGAAAATAGGCGTTAGACTGAAACAAAGCAATCAACAAAGTATAAGGCAAGAAAATGCTACAAGAATGAAAGATAAGTTCAAAAGAGAGAAGGCATACCGAAGCCAGAGACTGGGCTCCCATGAGCTTAATCCTCTCAAGGTCAGGGGTGGCCACCACGTCAGTAAAGTCCTTGGGAGTCACGCTATGGTAGGACCAATCCCAAGCATGCTTCGTGGAACCAACCACCGTATCCCCTCGGCGGAATCCCCAGAGAGGCTGAAAGGCGCCTGTAGCAGCAGCAGCAGGGGCAGCAGCAGTGATAGGAGCATTATGGCCCTCAGCTCCTTCAGTCGAAGCCTCCCCCATAGGCTCCTTGTGCTTTCTCAAGAAGATAGGCTCTGTCGTCTTTCCCCGGGTGTCTAGGCCTGCGAGCCGAGCTTTCTTCATCCTAGCAGTCTCTTCAACAGGAGGAACATTGTCCTCGTTAGTCTCCTTAGCAGCTGCAAAACAAGGCAAAAAACAAAATAAGTGATGTTAATAATGCATGAAATGAAATAAAGATGATAAGGGAAGAAAAATACCCTGTTGAGAAACAGAGGATAGTCTCACGTGAATGAGGGAGAACTCCTCTAAGAGAGTACAGCTGGTAGTAGTGCCGTTGTCCTGAGTAAGCCCATTATAAATAATAGTTTCCTCAGGAGTTAAGTGAATGGATTTGAGGCTACCATCATGACCTTCCCGAAGGAAGATCGGAAGAGTGTGCCCCTGTCACCATTCTCCCAAAGTAACCCAACGAAACTATTCCTCCAGTTTTGGTTGTTATCAGGAATGGAGGCGCTGTTAAAGATGTGTTTACTTTTGGGCCTTTGCTTGACATAGACCCAGCCACAAATACTGGAAGGCTATTATAGAACTGAAAGACCTTCCTAAAAACAGCTACAGAAAGAGAAAAGCCCTCCCTAAGGCAGCAGACCATAAAACATAAAATGTTCCTCCAGACGTTTGGAGGAAGCTGACACGGGTTGATTTGTAAATCAGCTAAAAGATGAGGAATAAAAGGGTGGAAAGGAAACCTAAGCCCAGCATTAAGGGCATCTGTGTAAATAAAGAGAGTGTTGGGTCTCCAATGGCAAGTACGATCACCACCAGAGACTGGAACTAATCTAAGAGGAGGAAGGACGTTATAACGTGCATTTAGTTTATCGAAATCTATATTGTGCCAAGTATTACAATGATTAAAAGAATCGAGATGTGTAGTAGAGGGATATTCATCCCCCTAGTGTTAATCATATCGATTAAAGATATATACGAAGAACGGATCTCGATATCCTTACCTCGTTTTGAAGCCGAGGCTATCTTGGTCGCCCTCTCGGAACTCTTGTCAGCCATTAGTAAAGCTGGGAAAAGCCTGGAAACTTTGAAAGGAAGGAGGCTGGAAACTAGGGGAGGAAGGTTGAGAGAGGAGGAAGTTGGAAAGTTTGAGAAATGTATGCAATGAGGAGTGATGAGTGTGAGTGAGGAAACTCCCCCCCCCCACCTTATATAGGAGGAAAATGGGCCTAGAAAAGCCCATTTGGGCCCAATACATGAAACTTCTGGAAAGATCTACAAAATATTGGAAGAATTTAGAAGAGTTTCTAGAAAAATCCAGAAGGTTTTGAGAAAATTCCTCAGGGTTCCAGAAGTTTCTTGGCTTAGAAAATAAAGAAGCCCGGCTAAAAAATGGGCCTGAACCTAAAATGTTGGCCCAAATTGAAAACCCAGAACTGGGGGCCCAATTGAAAGGCCTGTGAAGCCTAGTAAGAGAATGAGCCCAGTCAAAATGGGCCCAAGTTTTAGCCCAGCATTAGGGGCCTAAATCCAAGTATGTACAAAAATATATATGCATATGTTCTTAGCCCTGTCGACCAGAAAGCACAGAGAAATCCTGATCGAATGGTCTGAGGTCGAATTTCCCTCGACTAGGGCTGATAAAAGAAGCTAATTCGGTCAAGAAAGGAATTCTGACCAAAATTCTTGGTCGAAAATGATATTCCTTCGATCAAAATTCCAGAATAGTATTAGTTCCTTGACCCTGTCGACCAGGAGACAAGATATATTCCTGGTCGAATCAATTCTGCTCAAAAAAGCTTCGATCAAGGCACGAGATGATGGTTAATTCGGTTAAAAATGGAAATCCTGACCGAAAATCTTAACCGAAATAAAAATTTCCTGGCCGAAAATTGCTCATCGAAAATTCCTAATCAAAATATTTAAAAAAAAAAGAGGAGAGGGGGGAGAAATCCTGGCCGAAATTCGACCAGGATTCTTGGTCGAATGGAATCTCCTCGAAATGCTGTCGACCAGGACACAAAGACAGATAATTCGACCAGGATCCTGGTCGAATGGGATTCCTGGTCGAAATTTATAATATAAAAAAAAGGAAGAAAAAGAGAAAATTCCAGGAAAATTACAGAAAAATAAGGAAATTCCTTGAAATATTTTCTGAAAAATATTAATATTTTCAGAAATAAGGAATAAATCCGGAAATTAAGGATAAATCCCAGAAAATAAGGGAAAAGTCCATAAAATTAAGGAAAAATCCCATTATTAATGGAAAAATCCAGAAAATTAAGGATAAATCCCAGAAGATAAGGGAAAAGTCCAGAAAAATAAGGGAAAAGTTCAGAAAAATAGAGGATAAATCCCAGAAATTTAGGGAAAAATCCAGAAAATTAAGGATAAATCCCAGGAATTTAGGGGAAAATCCAGGAAATTAAGGAAAAATCCTAGAATTAAAGGAAAAGATAAATCATTGTAAACGTGTAGGTCGCTCCACACTTTACGCAAAAACGAACCCCTGTAAGGGAATGAATAGACTTAACTTCTGCGAAACCTAATCAATGTTTCCCAAAAGTTGGGGGGCAAATGATAGGGATAAATAAATCCTGATTGTATAATTAAATATTACATTAATTGTACAATGTATGGTCTGCTAGGCCCAATAAGAAGATGTATGACATTCAGACCAGAAAGGTTAACATGTTGATCAGGCCTGATGGACCAGATCAGGCCTGATGGAACAAAGAAGGCCCAAAAACCCTGATTATTTATTAATTTCGTAATTAATAAATAAGGGAGAAAAACAGCTATTAAGATAAGTCCTAGTGAGGATATAAATCCTTGTAGATTGGCCTCCAAGGAACCTCATGGGATAAGGAATCAGCTTCCTACTCCCTAGGACTCCTAAGTCTATCCTAATTCAGAGACTTGACCACCAAGTCTCCTATACCAAGTCCAATTCAAGGACTCCCAACATCTATATAAGGGGCCTCACCCCACAGATCAGAACTACATTTTTGACTTGATCCTTGGCAATCAGCAAGGTACGTAGGCATCTTGTTAAGGCAGATTGAGTCACGAAACACAAGAGCACTCAAAATCGAGCCTTGAAGCTCACGTTCCTTAGTATTAAATACAGCAATTATATTATTAGTTTTTAATCCATAACACAATTCTTTCAGGAACTGTTGTCTCATCTGTGCCTAAAATATCTTCAATCAGCACAGAGTCAACAATAGTTTCTCTTCCCACCTCATTCATTTCTACTCTCTCGATGGATATTGCTCATCCATCGAGTAGTGATTGTATCCCGACGGATAAGCCTAACAGCAGTTATCCGTCGGATAGCAAAACCACTTAATCGATGGATATCACTCATCCGTGGAGTATCTCTGCACAACTTTAAACTTCAATTATTTCTAGTGCAGAAGATTTAGTGGTTGTACAGTCACTCTTAGGATTGAGAGAGCAGAGTGTTTCGAGTGAGAGGCTGGGTTGCTCCCAGGAAAAAGGAGAGGAAATGAGTGAAAATCTGCAATCCATTTCTTCAGGATTGGCAAAAGGGAGTGAGAGGAGTCCCACCTTAGTAGGTGAAGGTGAGGGTGGGGAGCCAGGGTGAGACCCTGATGCAACAAAAGAGAGAACATGAGAGAAAAACAGGTACAGAGGGTATAAGGGTGGATCCAGCCATTGCTCATGAGTCAATGATTGTGGATGATGCTGAAAAGGAAAGACAATTTCAGCAACATTACAAAGCTGTAATTGATAACATTTCCTTGGATGCTGACACTTTTACTAATCCCGTGTCAGCCTGTCAACTTTTGGCTGCTCAGGGCAATGAGGAGGCAGAGAAGACTTTAAATCTAGTACATACTTCAGAATCTCTACAAAGGGATAAAGTTGCTGTTAATTTGATGCCTTCTACAGCTGATGAGCCATCTGAAGAATTTGGAGTAAATTCTAATGATGATGACTCTGCTTCATTTGATTTAAGCATGAACTTAGGGGGAGATGAAGGCCCAAGTTCTATTCCAGATCTACCTGAATGGGAATTGACAAAGGAGTCTACACCAGGACAATTCAATGTATCCTTAGTCAAACAAATCATGTCTATCCAAAAGGCCATTTAGAACACCTCAAATGATGGAACCAAGGTTATTCTTCAATCCCACCTAGATTCTCTACATCTCATGAAGCTACAGCAATTAAGACAGAATCTGAGTGTGGATGAACTCAAAAAGGATATATAGCTGACTTGAAGACCTATAATTCTGAGAAGCTGGATTCAATAATGCCCTATGGTACCATGCAGGATCTGCTCCTAAGACTGAGAAGAGAATCAGATGCTGAAAAGAAGCTGGCCAAATTAGAAGACATAGTTCAAGTTATTGAAAACTCTGTGGCCACCATTCTTCAAAATCAACAGTCTCAGACCAGCCTTCTAATGCAACTGGCTCACAAGGCTTGACTCCTCAACTTGATGATAACAAAAAGGGGGAGAAAGGACCAAGTGAGGGGAGCAACTTCAGATACAAATCAGTAAAGTAATTGTGCCTTCAATTGCTGTCTCAAAGCCACCAGTTGCAGATGGTATAGATCTGATTCAAGCAGCAACAGCTAACTTGAAAGTTGCTGAGAAAGAAAAGTTGAGTTTGGTCAACTGGAAGAAGATTGATGAGGAGATACGGAAAAAATTTGAACTTGTCAGGGAACCAGTTAAGTCAGCCATCCATCACTCTCAAGTCAAGTAAATTAGTGTGAATGAGATGAGCATGAACTATCTGGAAAGAGGGCAATCTTCCTGCATCAAGTCTCCAAAGGCTGAAATGATTCTTAAACCAAGGGCAAACTACTCAAAATCATCCTTGAGAAACCCCTTGGACACTGTGTATGAGACACCCAAGCCTGATGAGAAGAAGCTTCTGTCAAGATCAATTATCTTCTATAAAGATCCAGCTGATTCAGTTTCTAAAAGGAGGATTGCTAAGATCTTCAGAAATGGGAAAGAAATTGTGTGGTGGCTGGTCACCCTCAATTTGCTCAAGCAAAGAGAAGAAAAAGCTAGATTGATGCAGGAAAAGAAGCAGGCTGCTCTAGATGCTAAAAAGGCTAAATAAAAGAGAGAGCAGATTGCTATCTTGGCCAAGCTACATGCTGTAAATTCATCATAACAAATTCCCTCTCAACCATCTGAAGCAACTGAATCAAGGAAGCAAGTTGAAAAACAGGAAAAATCTCCAAGAAAGAAGCAATTAGCTAAAAGAACTAAAAGAAAACTGGATATTGTTGAAAAGGAATTGGAAGATCAATTTCCTAAGGAATCCACACCAGCCACAACTCAAGCATCAAAGACCTCTGTGGTATTTGAAGACATAAGGGTGGTGGATCCCTACAGGAATATTCATGGTGAACCTATTGTGCCCAAGGATGAGCCAATAGAATGGGAGAACATACCAATTCCAGACTTCAATCTACCAATCCTTAGCAAGCCAAAGAGGACGAAGTCAAGAGCAGTCAAGAAAGTGAAGTTGTCACCTCTAAAATCCAAGTTTGTAGTTAAAGCTCAACCCAAAGTCAATAAGGGAGACTACTTGTACTTGTGTGACATCAAAGAATTTTCTGATCTAAACCTCTATCTGGATGAAATAGATGAAGTAAGAAGTATTGATGCATACAGGAACCTACCTGAAAGGTTAGTGTTCAAGTACAAAGGAGGAAAGGAGATTCAGTAGCCACTTCACAGGATTCTTCAAGAGAGCCAAGCTGTACTGATTAAAGTTTATTCATCCTTCAAGAAGAACTTTGGGTTCAATATCACTGCAAGAAGACTAGTATTGAAGAAGATTGAAGAACTAAGGAGTGTTAGAGCTAAAGATGCACTCCCAAAGACTCTTATCATCCCATACATAGGGAGAAGAGTGCATCTAAGGCCCTACTGGCTGATGGAGTTCATAGATGACATAGGGGTGAGAAGATTCTTCAGACTAGAAGACCAATTGAGCATCTCCAGCAATGAGACTCTCTTGGAAATGCAAGAAAAGCTAAATCTCTCAGAATCTGATGAACTGGAATTCCACAGGCAGCTCCAAAATCAGATTGATGAAAATAACAGAAAGCTTGGAAGAAGATCCAGACCTTCAAGAAGCTAGAAAAATCTGCTCAGGCTAGAGGAGCATCTTGAAAATAACTGTGAGCTAAACTTTGTACATTTTGTTATTTGAAGCACTTTTCAGTATTATCTACTTTTCTTTAAATCTGTATGTTTAGGGTGTTTGTTATCAACAAGTATCTCTTAATTTATGGCTATAATTCCAGTAGACATAAATTGGGGGAGATTGTTGTGCATATGTTGTGTACTTGATGATTTCATAAACAAAACACCTAAGTAGATTTTACTTAGTGAAATAATGTAGCACTCGACGGATAAGGATTAAAGTCCCGATGGATAAATCATTTTAGTCCTGACGGATGATGACTTATTATCCATCGAGTGAGTAGCTTATGTAATAATGAGTCTGTAGCACATTTCTGCATACACCTTTGTATAGATTTTATAGTAGCATATAAGTCATGTTGACTGTAACTAGATATGCAGAATAGGTTGATTAATTGTACATAGATGATGTCTTGTAATTCTGCATAAATGAATTGAAGTCAAGTGTCAAAATAGCTACCGACGGATGATTAACAAAGCCATCGACGGATGATCAAATACCTATCAACGGTTTAATATAGCAGTCGATGGATGATCAATGAAGCCATCAATGGATGACCATAAAGTCGACGGATGATCATGTACTCAACGGAAAAAGAATTCAAATATCAGTTGACAGTGACAACTGGTCACATGCGTCGAAGTGTATGCAAATGGAATGAGGAAGCCTATTAACTGGGTAATAGAGAACAAAGTAACAAAGCATTAGACCCGATAGTTTTTATAATGATCCTGTCTTTTGACTTTGTAATCTTGGTAATATATAAACCAAAAAGTAGCAAATAGAAACTAAGATCTAAGATACATAAAAGTGAGAAACATTTGTAAGCAGGAATTATTAGCATTTCTCTGTATTCTCAATAGTTCATATTTGTAAGCAGCTGTGAGCATTCTTGCACACAGAGTTCTCTCGATATAATATATATCTCTGGTGGAATTTTTAAATCCACTAGATGGTTTTTAAAGACTTTGTTTTTAATTACTTGTGTTTTCATTCACTTAAGTTTTATTCCGCATTGTGCTAATCAATACACTTATATTTATATTCGAGTTCGAACATTTTTATTTTAAGAAAAAGGTTCAAGAATTCCATTCAACCCCCCTTCTGTAATTCTTGCTATATTGTTAAGGGACTAACATTGTAAACCATCCTTTGTTGATCCTCAGACACCAAACCACACAAATATGATACTACCCCAAAACACCAAACATTGGAACAAAATTGTTTGAAAACACGGAAACTTTTATACTCCAACCATTCTTTATAACATCAAAGAACTATACCTTCAAAAATCATTACTGGTCTAATACCTGATCCTTTACAAACTGGAAACCGTTCTTATACATACTCTGATATACCCTTGTGATACTCAAGAATTGCATTACGCTTTTATACCCATGCTTTATCGCTGTTGATTATGATCTTGCTTATTGAACTACATTGTTTGTTACACTAAATTATTTTAGAATTAAATAGTTCTCTTTATATGGGACCAGATTCGTGGTCAGACCAGATTCGTGGTCGAATTAGGTCAATTTGTGCCTTGGATCCAGTTCGTAGAGCAGAGCTGTGTGCTTCGCTCGGGGTTAGTGTGGACTGATCAGCAGCCTAACCTTGGTTTTTAAAATTTAAAATGAATATCCAATTCTAATGATTAGTTAAAAAGAAACTTGATTCCTCTGAATCATTTCATTTGATTATTGTTTAACCTCAGTTATCCCTATTAAGACTTGATGAGCTAGTTAGCTCACCCTTGCGATTTTTTTATATTTACAGTTGAAAAGAATATGGATGATAGTGAAGTTCCTCAGTCCAAAGTGCAGGCTAAGGTTCCAGTTGAGTTGGATCGAGCTAGTAGAAGCTTCATGCGGTAGAGCGAGATAGTCAGATTGTAAGAATGATTTTATTATCAATTGTAATTTAAATTAGTTGGGATTTGGTACGTTGTAGTAAAGGTTAAAATTGTGGCTTGTTTTCATACTTTAACCTGTTGCGATCGTTGGATTAGTGAAGCAGGGTCATTGCAAATAATATTCTTATACAGGTTTATATATATTATGTATGTGTTGTGGACCCCAAACTTCTGACCCGGGTTTGGAGGGCGCCACAGGTTGGTATCAGAGCTAGAGGTTATAAGTCACTGAAACAAGCCTAGATTTCGGGCTTGGGTAGAGGGTTAGGATTAGGAATAGGAAATAGAAGATAAGATGTTGTGAGGCTGAGTGCGATTGTATAGTAGGTCTCCGGCACGATTCGTATTGCGATTCGGGATTTTAACTTGCGACG